>NC_092113.1:34935620-35095620 GCF_045679555.1 Salvelinus alpinus
TGTAAATGATAGGACTGTAACCACATGCTGTCTAAATGTGATGGCATAGGACTGTAACCACATGCTGTTTAAATGTGATGGCATAGGACTGTAACCACATGCTGTCTAACTGATGGCATAGGACTGTAACCACATGCTGTCTAACTGATGGCATAGGACTGTAACCACATGCTGTCTAACTGATGGCATAGGACTGTAACCACATGCTGTCTAACTGATGGCATAGGACTGTAACCACATGCTGTCTAAATGTGATGGCATAGGACTATAACCACATGCCTTCTAAATGTGATGGCATAGTACTGTAACCACATGCTGTCTAACTGATGGCATAGGACTGTAACCACATGCTGTCTAAATGTGATGGCATAGGACTGTAACCACATGCTGTCTAACTGATGGCATAGTACTGGAACCACATGCTGTCTAAATGTGATGGCATAGGACTGTAACCACATGCTGTCTAAATGTGATGGCATAGGACTGTAACCACATGCCTTCTAAATGTGATGGCATAGGACTGTAACCACATGCCTTCTAAATGTCATGGCATAGTACTGTAACCGCATGCTGTCTAAATGTGATGGCATAGGACTGTAACCACATGCCTTCTAAATGTGATGGCATAGGACTGTAACCACATGCCTTCTAAATGTCATGGCATAGTACTGTAACCGCATGCTGTCTAAATGTGATGGCATAGGACTGTAACCACATGCCTTCTAAATGTCATGGCATAGTACTGTAACCGCATGCTGTCTAAATGTGATGGCATAGGACTGTAACCACATGCCTTCTAAATGTGATGGCATAGGACTGTAAGCACATGCCTTCTAAATGTGATGGCATAGGACTGTAACCACATTCGACCACATCCAGTCATATTTAGAAAAGACGGTTGTTAAAACAGGGAGATTAAACCGAACCGATACAGACAAGAGGAGATAGAAGAGGTTCCAAGGTCCAGGAGCAGTTTTACTGTAGTTAACCAACCGTGTAAAAAGCACCTCCTCTTTTAGTCTTTATTACTGACGCTATGCCAATGTCACTTCCTGTTCATAAGGGAACACTCAGTTTTAGAATGAGATGATCATTGACACATTAACAGTCTAATTATAATAGTAGGCTGCGTTTACACAGGCAGCTATTTTTCCCCCCACTTATTGGTCTTTTGACCAATCACATCAGATATTTTTCAGATCCAATTGGTCAAAAGACCAATAAGTGAAAAAGATCAGAATTGAGCTGCCTGTGTAAATGAAGTCACACGTTGCTCTGCTTTGCTCTGAAACGGAGTTGTGATCCGTAGACAAGAAACCGAAGAACGCGCTCAGAAACAAGGAATTAATTTAATTACCTATGGCAAAATGCTTGGCTAAGATGTGTCCTAATGAACGACCCAGGCCCAGCAGTATGTTTTACTCTAAGAGCCGGTGGTGTCAAGCAAGGCCTAGTGGCGTCAAGCTCTAAACCAAGGCCTAGTGGCGTCAAGCTCTAAACCAAGGCCTAGTGGCGTCAAGCTCTAAACCAAGGCCTAGTGGCGTCAAGCTCTAAACCAAGGCCCATGGTGTCAGGCTCTAGTTCTTGAGCCCTCATGCCCACCTGTGGTGCTGGCATTGTCCACTAATCAATTATATGAATTGATCAATTATCACTGCCCTAAGTTTTGCCCCATGTCATTAACAGGACTGTAGCTAGGCAACAGCAAAGCCCTGAAAGATTCCAACCTGCAGTGCTGGCGTCGTCCACCATGATGATCTCAGTGAGCAGGGCAGCAGGGGAGGTGTGGAGGACGCTGTAGACGGTACGCAGCAGGGTGGACCAGGCCTCATTGTGGAACACTATGATTACACTGGTGGTGGGGAGAGGAGGACAGCGACGGAATTTACGCTCCACACACCTGGGAAGAAAAGAAAGGGCAAGACTGTGTCAAATCAAACCAAATTGTATTTGTCACATGCGTCGTAAACAACAGATTTAGACTAACAGTGAACTACTTAGTTATTGGCCTTTCCCAACAATGTAGAGAGAACATGTTTTAAATAATATAAAAATAATAACACAAGGAATAAATCCACAATGAGTAACGATAACTTGGCTATATATACAGAGTACCAGTACCGAATTGATGTGCAGTGGTACGAGGTAGATATGTAGATTTAGGTAAAGTGACTAGGCAACAGGATAGATAAAACAGTAGCAGCAGCGTATGGGATGAGTCAAAAGAGTTATTGTTAAAAATGAGTCATTGTAGATAGTCTGAGTAGCTATTGATGAACTATTTAACAAACTACTTTGCAGTCTTATGGCTTGGGGGTAGAAGCTGTTTAGGGTCCTGTTGGTTTCAGACTTGTCACAACACCACTGATTGGCTCAAATGCATTAAGAAGGAAAGAAATTCCACAAATTAACTTTAAAAAAGGCACACCTGTTAATTGAAATGCATTCCAGGTGACTACCTCATGAAGCTGGTTGAGAGAATGCCAAGAGTGTGCAAAGCTGCCATCAAGGCAAAGGGTGGCCATTTGAAGAATTTCAAATATATTTTGATTTGTTTAACACTTTTTGGGTTACTACATGATTTCATATGTGTTATTTAATAGTTTTGATGTCTCCACTATTATTCTACAATGTAGAAAATAGTAAAAATAAAGACAAACCCTTGAATGAGTAGGTGTCCTAAAACTTTTAACCGGTAGTGTAAACCAAAGTGATTGAAATATAACTTGAAAGCTTTTAGGAAAAAACGGTCAGTCTAAAAGCATTGGATTGGTGTAGGCATGGGCTAATGGGAGTTTCCACCACATTTCTTACACAAGCCATTTCCTTTCAAATCAGTGAAGGGAAGTGAACAAGTGCACACTTTGTGAGGAAGGAAAGATAATTGGGACATAATCTTACTCTGGTGGCCGGGTGTCGTCTCCTAGGCTACGGCTGAGGGAGATCCTGTCGGAGGAGAACTGGTTGAAACAGTTAACAGTCATCCCATCTTCCTTCTCTTTCTCCTCCTCTGGTGTCATCTTGTCTTTCTCATAGCCTGTCCCATCTGCCCCGGGCCCCTGGGGGTCCTGTTGGGGCCTCTCCAGGACTGGCTTCAACTCTGCTTGGGTGTAGTGACCTGGAGGACAGTTGCGGTCTGAGGTGGCCTGCTGCTCCTCCACCGGTGGAGGCTGGGGAGCTCCAATCTGGAAGCCCAGGTTATTATTAGTTTTCTTCATTTTATTTAAATTATTATATAATGCAAGAAAAATTAAAACAAAAGCCCACCCACTGTACTACTCTAGTCCCCCCCCCCAAATGGACCCATAAAGGTACCTGGAAGCCCAGGTTGTTGACTGCTCCTCGGACCATCACCAGCACTCTCTCCTTGCGTTCCACCAGGTCTTGGAACCAGGGGTCCTGGACAGAGTTGGAGCTGAAGCCCACGTCTTTCTGGAGGACGACAAGGACAACCATAAACAGAGTCCCCCCAGCCAGGGCCAGCTTCAGAAGGGACATGCGCCGACGCAGGAACAGACGCATGGTGGTGGGGCAATGCGAAATGGCTCGCTGCTGGAAAGAGGGGGGAGAAAAGAGATAGTTCATTTAAAACTGGAGGTATTATATAGTAATGGCAGCCAAGAGCTGTTCAAGAATATCTACAATTTTCTTAAATAGACAGAAAATACTTTCCTTACCTGACACCAAGGTGAATCTATTGCAGTTTTAAAATGTAGTTCTACCCAAAAACAGATGTCTATAATAACTACCAGCCAAATGTCAAAAGATGTGGACCAGTCAGCTCTTCTTAACCAGCCTGTACTATGCGTGTACCTAGCAACTCTCATAGCACTCATCCACTGTCATAGCTACTCTCTCTCTCTCTCTCTCTCTCGCTTTCTCTTTCCTGGGTGGAGGAGGAGTCCCAGAGGAACAGCCACACACACATACACAACACACACGTGGCGTGAGTAGAGAGAACAAGATAGTGAAAGAACAAACAGAACACACCTCTCAGTAAACAACCTGGAATATTGCACCTGTACCCACCTGCTCCACCCAGAGAACACCCCTGGACCTATTAACACCTGCTCCACCCAGAGAACACCCCTGGACCTATTAACACCTCTTCCACCCAGAGAACACCTCTGGACCTATTAACACCTACTCCACCCAGAGAACACCCCTGGACCTATTAACACCTGCTCCACCCAGAGAACACCCCTGGACCTATTAACACCTGCTCCACCCAGAGAACACCCCTGGACCTACAGTGAGGGAAAAAAGTATTTGATCCCCTGCTGATTTTGTACGTTTGCCTACTGACAAAGAAATTATCAGTCTATAATTTTAATGGTAGGTTTATTTGAACAGTGAGAGACAGAATAACAACAAAAATATCCAGAAAAACGCATGTCAAAAATGTTATAAATTGATTTGCATTTTAATGAGGGAAATAAGTATTTGACCCCCTCTCAATCAGAAAGATTTCTGGCTCCCAGGTGTCTTTCATACAGGTAACGAGCTGAGATTAGGAGCACACTCTTAAAGGGAGTGCTACTAATCTCAGTTTCTTACCTGTATAAAAGACACCTGTCCACAGAAGCAATCAATCAATCAGATTCCAAACTCTCCACCATGGCCAAGACCAAAGAGCTCTCCAAGGATGTCAGGGACAAGATTGTAGATCTACACAAGGCTGGAATGGGCTACAAGACCATTGCCAAGCAGCTTGGTGAGAAGGTGACAACAGTTGGTGCGATTATTCGCAAATGGAAGAAACACAAAAGAACTGTCAAACTCCCTTGGCCTAGGGCTCCATGCAAGATCTCACCTCATGGAGTTGCAATGATCATGAGAATGGTGAGGAATCAGCCCAGAACTACACAGGAGGATCTTGTCAATGATCTCAAGGCAGCTGGGACCATAGTCACCAAGAAAACAATTGGTAACACACTACGCCGTGAAGGACTGAAATCCTGCAGCGCCCGCAAGGTCCCCCTGCTCAAGAAAGCACATATACATGCCCGTCTGAAGTTTGCCAATGAACATTTGAATGATTCAGAGGACAACTGGGTGAACGTGTTGTGGTCAGACTAGACCAAAATGGAGTTCTTTGGCATCAACTCAACTTGCCGTGTTTGGAGGAGGAGGAATGCTGCCTATGACCCCAAGAAACCATCCCCACCGTCAAACATGGAGGTGGAAACATTATGCTTTGGGGGTGTTTTTCTGCTAAGGGGACAGGACAACTTCACCGCATCAAAGGGACGATGGACGGGGCCATGTGCCGTCAAATCTTGGGTGAAAACCTCCTTCCCTCAGCCAGGGTATTGAAAATGGGTCGTGGATGGGTATTCCAGCATGACAATGACCCAAAACACACGGCCAAGGCAACAAAGGAGTGGCTCAAGAAAAAGCACATTAAGGTCCTGGAGTGGCCTAGCCAGTCTCCAGACCTTAATCCCATAGAAAATCTGTGGAGGGAGCTGAAGGTTCGAGTTGCCAAACGTCAGCCTCGAAACCTTAATGACTTGAAGAAGATCTGCAAAGAGGAGTGGGACAAAATCCCTCCTGAGATGTGTGCAAACCTGGTGGCCAACTACAAGAAGCATCTGACCTCTGTGATTGCCAACAAGGGTTTTGCCACCAAGTACTAAGTCATGTTTTGCAGAGGGGTCAAATACTTATTTCCCTCATTAAAATGCAAATCAATTTATAACATTTTTGACATGCGTTTTTCTGGATTTTTTTGTTGTTATTCTGTCTCTCACTGTTCAAATAAACCTACCATTAAAATTACAGACTGATCATTTCAATGTCAGTGGGCAAACGAACAAAATCAGCAGGGGATCAAATACTTTTTTCCCTCACTGTATTAACACATGCTCCATCCAGAGAACACCCCTGGACCTATTAACACCTGCTCCACCCAGAGAACACCCCTGGACCTATTAACACCTGAGAATCACAATGTACCACAACTATGTATTTTAAATGTGTCCACTGTAAATTCTAATCATACCTGCCTGCCCTCACCTGCTCCAGCCAAGAACACACCTGTCCAAGTAAACACCGGTCATACCCTCCCCTCCCCCTCCCGGATGTGCGTGTCACCATGTGGGCCTTCACCTGTCGACTGACTGAGCAGCTCCCACACACATTAATGAATGACGCCTCACATAACACACACACACACACACACACACACACACACACACACACACACACACACACACACACACACACACACACACACACACACACAACTAGCCATTAATTATTAGTTATTTTTCAATTGTATTTGTAATTTTTTTTACTTCAGTTTATTTCAGTAAATACTTTAACAATTATTTTTCTTAAAATTGCATTGTTGTTTAAGGGCTTGTAAGTAAACATTTCACTGTAAGGTCTACAATGGTTGTATTCGGCGCATGTGACAAAAAACATTTGATTTTGAATCGTTCCTAATGAATATGGCTTGGTTTGTGCTGTCGTAACAAATCCATTACTGTCATTCAATGGATCTGGCAAGACCACACAAACAGATCTTGGACTCTGGCTATTCAACACATCCTGCTTTATGAGGGGGTATCAATCACAATAATGATAGGCTTCGGGTGAACACGGCTTAGGGCCTCTTAAAAACTCTCATTCATTTAAGCCAGTCCTCTCAAGGAAAGCCTACCTCCCTCATTGATTCAATACACTCTCGTGGTTCAAGAGCCCAACATTGGCCACACAGAACACTACTGACTCGAATGTAGTTTGGCTTGTTTTTATGCTGGTAACAGACGTCAGTTACATGCCATGTGAAGAAAGAGGAATCTTTCTAGTTCTACCATGTAGTATGGAAAATATGTTCAGAGCAACTTCTAATATAAAGTTCGCCCTTCCAATAAAATGTAATTAATGTTGGAACCGTAACAAATAACAATCCAGATGTCAAAATGTTAATATTTTGTTACAAAGTTCTTGGACAACTTTAGCTAGTTAGCGGGGTGCGCGCTAATAGCGTTTCAAACGTCACTCGCTCTGAGACTTGGAGTAGTTGTTCCCTTTGCTCTGCATGGGTAACGCTGCTTCGAGGGTGGCTGTTGTCGATGTGTTCCTGGTTCGAGCCCAGGTAGCGGTGAGGAGAGGGACGGAAGCTATACTGTTACACTGGCAATACTAAAGTGCCTATAAGAACATCCAATAGTCAAAGGTATATGAAATACAAATCGTATAGAGAGAAATAGTCCTATAATTCCTATATTAACTACAACCTAAAACTTCTTAACTGGGAATATTGAAGACTCATGTTAAAAGGAACCACCAGCTTTCATATGTTCTCATGTTCTGAGCAAGGAACTTAAACGTTAGCTTTCTTACATGGCACATATTGCACTTTTACTTTCTTCTCCAACACTTTGTTTTTGCATTATTTAAACCAAATTGAACATGTTTCATTATTTATTTGAGGCTACATTTATTTTATTGATGTACTATATTACGTTAAAATAAGTGTTCATTCAGTATTGTTGTAATTGTCATTATTACAAATAAATAAATAAAAATCGGCCGAAAATCGCTATCGGCTTTTTGGTCCTCCAATAATCGGTATCGGCATTGAAAAATCATAATCAGTCGACCTCTAGTGAGGACCTGGCTTACAACAGGCCTACAAGCCCTCAGTCCAGCCTCTCTCAGCCTATTGCGGACAGTCTGAGCAATGATGGAGGGATGTGCATTCCTGGTGTAACTCGGGCAGTACCTGTCTCGCAGGTGTGATGTTCGGATGTACCGATCCTGTGCAGATGTTGTTACACGTGGTCTGCCACTGCGAGGATGATCAGCTGTCCGTCCTGTCTCCCTGTAGCGCTGTCTTAGGCGTCTCACAGTACAGACATTGCAATGTATTGCCCTGGCCACATCTGCAGTCCTCATGCCTCCTTGCAGCATGCCTAAGGCAAGTTCACGCAGATGAGCAGGGACCATGGGCATCTTTCTTTTGGTGTTTTTCAGAGTCAGTAGAAAGGTCTCTTTAGTGTCCTAAGTTTTCATAACTGTGACCTTAATTGCCTACCGTCTGTGAGCTGTTAGTGTCTTAATGACCGTTCCACAGGTGCATGTTCATTAATTGTTTATGGTTCATTGAACAAGCATGGGAAACAGTGTTTAAACCCTTTACAATGAAGATCTGTGAAGTTATTTGGATTTTTCCGAATTATCTTTGAAAGACAGGGTCCTGAAAAAAGGAAGTTTCTTTTTTTGCTGAGTTTATGTACCTCAACTACCTCGTGAAGGGCCTGAGTGTTGGGGGCACTTGTACCACTGCACATCGACTCTGTACGGGTACTTTGTGTATATAGACAAGTTATTGTTACTCATTGTGTATTTATTCTTAGTGTTATTATCTTTCTATTATTTTGATATAATCTGCACTGTTGGGAAGGGCCCGTAAGTAAGAATTTCACTGTCAGTATACACACCTGTTCTTTACGAAGCATGTGACAAATAACATTTGATTTGAAAGGACTGTTGCCTCCCAACTACAAACCTACCTCAATGACCTCCTAACCTCTGCTGATGCCCTCAACATCCGGATTCTCCTGGACCTGAGCCATCAAGTCCTGCTTACCAGGCTGGAGGGCGCCGCACTCTCCTGGCTACAATCTTACCTCACCAACTGGACCCACCATCTCCCTCAATGGCCACACCTCTGACTCCGCTGCTGTCACACAGGGTGTCCCCCAGGGCTCTGTGCTGGGTATTTTACTCTTCCTCATCTACATCCTCCCCCTTGGTCAGATCCTCTGCCATTCAACCTTGACTTCCACTGTTACGCCAACGACACCCAGAGCTACCTCAGCACCAAATCCTTCCTCAACCCACCTCTGACCCACATTGAATACTGCCTCTGAAATACAAACCTGAATGCAACACATCTTCCTCAAGCTAAACAGTGACAAAAACCGAACTTCGTCATAGGAACCAAAACCACACTCAGCAAAGTTGGAAACCATTGATGATACCATCGTCTCTCCCTCTCCCCACGCACGGCAACCTTGGCATAATCCTGGACTCCACCCTCTCCTTCGTCCACCACATCCGACAGACTGTCAAAACCTCATTCTTCCACCTCCGCATTAATGCCAAAGTCAGGTCCTCCCTTTCCTGTCCTGCTGCTGAAAACCTGATCCACGCGTTCATCTCCCATCTCGACAACTGCAACTCACTACTCTCTGGCATCAACTGCAACTCACTACTCTCTGGCATCAACTGCAACTCAC
Organism: Salvelinus alpinus; assembly: GCF_045679555.1. Lineage (NCBI taxonomy): Eukaryota > Metazoa > Chordata > Actinopteri > Salmoniformes > Salmonidae > Salvelinus > Salvelinus alpinus. Next base: position 34,944,875 of record NC_092113.1, read on the forward strand.
TACTCTCTGGCATCAACTGCAACTCACTACTCTCTAGCATCAACTCAAGCTCCCTCCATAAGCTCCAACTAGTTATACTCCACCACAGCAGGCCACCTTGTTGCTTCCCAGGTCCAAGCTCCAGTGTTTTGGTGACAGGGCCTTTTCCAGGGTTGCTCCAACCATGACGGAGACCATCACCATCTTTCAGTCCCTCCTAAAGCCTCACCTGTTCACCATGGCCTAACCTTATGACCCCCCCACATACTCCCCCTCTGACACACAACACCTACTCGTTCACTCATACCCTTCCCTTCATTAGCCCTACTCCTTCTCTCTGTTTCTTCCTGATCTTAGTCTGGTGGACTACCTACACCACCCGATATCACAGGAAGGCCATAAAGATCATCAAGGACAACAACCACCCGAGCCACTGCCTGTTCACCCCGCTATCATCCAGAAGGCGAGGTCAGTACAGGTGCATCAAAGCAGGGACCGGGAGACTGAAAAACAGCCACAACTAACATCGAGTGGCTGCTGCCAACATACTGACTCAACTCCAGCTCACTTTAATAATGGAAATTGATAAAAAATGTATCACTAGCCACTTTAAACAATGCCACTTAATAATGTATATGTATATACTGTACTCTATATCTACTGCATCTTGCCATCTTTATGTAATACATGTATCACTAGCCACTTTAAACTATGCACTTTTGTTTACATACCCTACATTACTCATCTCATATGTATATACTGTACGCGATACCATCTACTGCATCTTGCCTATGCCGTTCTGTACCATCACTCATTCATATATCTGTATGTACATATTCTTTATTCCTTTACACTTGTGTGTATAAGGTAGTAGTTGTGGAATTGTTAGGTTAGATTACTTGTTGGTTATTACTGCATTGTCGGAACTAGAAGCACAAGCATTTCGCTACACTCGCATTAACATCTGCTAACCATGTGTATGTGACAAATACAATTTGATTTGGTGTTGTTTTAATCTCCTTTTTATGTTTAGTTTCTACTATTGTAAAACAATATAGAAATGTTGTATTATCCAATTAGCACTATGCAGTGAAAATAGGAAGTGCACCCATAAATCTGGTTAACCAGTAATTTACATACCGGAAACAGTACAAAGGGTTGGCAACAGCGGTGAGGAGTGATGTATACCATCCATACTACTGCTAGATACTACAGACACCAAGTGAACATGAAACTGCAACATTGTTACACTTGCAACAACTGCAACTTTGTAACACTACAATACTAAATAAGCTTTTGAAAGTAAGTAACCATAGAATTATTGAAGGCACTGTTAGCCCTAAACTGAACTCTCATTTAATTCCCAAGTAAATTTGAGTGGTTTTTAAACACGTTGCCTCATCTAAGATCTTTTCCAGCTCGTCGTTATAAGATGCCAGAAGCAGGAAATTGTTTGTGACAAAATGATCAGGAAGTATTTGACTATAGCGTATGAAATATGACTTGAGTTAGGGAAATCTTTTTTTTTTTTTTGACTTTGTGATTTACACAAACGACAAAATAACTAAATGTATGACATAGATAGGATAAAATAACATAAGCAGCCACTATCCCTATCGTTTCTTGTTCTATAAGTGTCTCACAGGAAATTACATACAGTAACATAACTTTATTGCAATACAAATGTAGCCGTTCTGGTGCATAAGGGAAAAAACGGTTCATAGTACGATACAAGACAGATGCAATGATGCGTTGTCTCCCGGAGATCTTTCTTTCTTACCTTGGAACCTGTTCACAAATTTGAAGAGACGGCTTTGCGACGCTCTTTATTTAGTATTGCAAATAAGATAGATGGACGTAGGTAATCATTTTAAAAGTTTATTTTACTCCGCGCGAAAAGGATATACTTGCACCAACACTGTGGCCTCCCGATTTCCCCTTTGAATCGAACAGGTGCCATTCGTTGAAATGATTAACTCCCGTCTGCAGGGTCCTAAAGAAAACTTAACTCCACGTCACTGACACAGACCGGACTGTGACGGTCCGTCATGTCTATGGGCTTGTCTACTGTTACTTTGCAACCAGGAATACAACTTTAAAACATCTGAAGCCTAGATGAATTTATTCTACATCAAAATCACTCTGATTTTCAAGACGATTAGATTAGCCATTTGGCAGCAGGAAAAATAATTCACATTGTGTCACGATCTTGGAATTGAGTTCCACATCATTAATTACAAAGTGAAACTAGAAACAAAATAACAAAACTTACAAATACTGTGACGACCTAGTGCTCAAACACAAACAATATCCCACAAATGCAGGTGGGGAAAAAGCCTACCTAAATATGATCCCCAATTAGAGGCAACGATTACCAGCTGCCTCTAATTGGGAACCACACAAACCACCAACCGAGAAATCTATAAACTAGATAACCCCCCCAGTCACGCTCTGACCTAAACACCATAGAGAACCGAGGGCTCTCTATGGTCAGGGCGTGACACATTGTTTAATTAATGCTCAGCATAGAATGCTGTAGTCTAAGTTAACATAGCCATTACTTCAACATAGTTACATTATTCATGTCAAAGCAATTAAATACCATCTCCACTACTGCCGTCTTGAAACTGTAGACTGATTTATTCTGTATTGTCCCAAATGGCACCCTATTCCCTATTGCACTAATTTTGACCAAGGCCAATAGGGCTCTGGTCCAAAGTAGTGCACTGTATAGGTAATAGGATGCCATTTGGGATTTAACTTCAGACATTGAGAAGCCAATTGCTTGCCTCCATCTCTCAGCTTAATGCGCAAGGTCTAAATCTTGATCGCAGGCAGTTGATTGACATTCCAGCAACACCATGATAGTCTACCAAAACCATGTTGTGTCCCCATAGGACCCTGGTCAACATGTGTGCACTATATAGGGCAGGGGTATTTCATTCTTACCCTATGAGGTCTGGGGCCTGCTGATAATTAATTGCACACACCTGGTGTCCCAAGTCTAAGTCGGTCCCTGATTAAAGGGGAACAATGAAAAAAATGCAGTGGAAACTGGCTTCGAGGTCCAGAGTTGAGATTGAATGATACGGCATAGGAATTCCATCTATTGCAGTAAATTACATTGTTCAACAAATTGCTTTTTGGTCTGTCGTCAAAAGACAATTATTGGATAATCAAACTGATTTAGTTCTATCAGTTGACTGGTGAATAAGACAGAAGAGTGAAACTATGGGAGGTCTTACATTGCCCTCCAGTGGTACTAGCTAGGCCCTTCTGTGTGGTGTGTTTAGAAATAAAAACCCTACCGGTCTACACTTTCCCTTCAGGCCTACTCCCATCTAGCCTCCATTGTTGGGCTCAATTCATTTCAATTCAAAAAGCAAATCTTAATTACAATTACAAATGTCAGTCATTGACAAGCATGGAAGAGAATTGGAATTTGACTTTTCAGTGTACTTCCTGAATTGACTGGAATTTAAATGAATTTGATCCCAACCCTGCTAGCCGCATCTTAATCCACCATCCTTACTGCTGTGCTCTGGTTTAGTTTCACTTTATCCATATAGCGAAACTGATTAAAAAAAAAGTAACCTTTATTTAACTAGTCAAGTCAGTTAAGAACAAATTCTTATTTACAATGACAGCCTACCCAGACCAAACCCGGACGATGCTGGGCCAACTGTGCGGCGCCCTATGGGACTCCCAATCACGGCCAGTTGTGATACAGCCTGGAATCGAACCAGGGTCTGTAGTGATGCCGCTAGCACTGAGATGCAGTGCCTTAGACCGCTGCGCCACTCGGGAGCCCTAATGTTATGTTAGCTGGCGGGATCAGGATGGTGCAACAAGGCTAACTCCCATTCTAAAACCATGTAGTTACGTAGCAATTCCTATGTGACTACAGTGTTGTTACTACAGTTATTATTAATGTTTAGTTGACAGGGGGTATAGTAGCAACTGGTGGCAGGTAGCCCAGCGGTTAAGAGCATTGGGCCAGTAACCGAAAGGTTGCTGGTCGAATCCCTGAGCCGACTAGGTGAAAAATCTGTCGATGTGCCCTTGAGCAAGGTACTTAACCCCAAATACTCCTGTAAGTCGCTCTGGATAAGAGTGTCTGCTAAATGACCAAAATGTCAAACTTAAGGTAAAGTGTTACCCATTATTATGAACATGACATTACCAATAACTTTACTAACTTATTATTTGACTAAAATGTGCATTGCAATGAAACAGCAGCAAAAAACATAGGTTTACATAGCACATTGATTAGGGGCAGACATTGATTGAATAATAACTGAATGACAATCATCAATAATACAAAACAGCCATTTATTGATTTCGTATCAAGGGGAAATCAAACGAATTTCTTAAATTCTGGTATAGTGTTATTTTTGGAATGGAAAAACAAACAAACATTATTTTGTTGGCCTTTCAACTCAAATACAATAAGAGACTAATGGGGAAAAAATACAAAATAAAAAGGGGGGAACAAATCAACTTCAATCAGATATCCATTCCCTCCTACACACAGGCTGCTCAGGGGATCAGCAGGATCATTCGTGTTCATTAGGGCACACAGTAGCAAAACGTTTTGCATTGGAAAACGAAAACAAGTCGTTTCTTATTGGGCAAGTTCAGATGGTACCTCCGCCTGTTCCACTCTTTATTATTTCGTTCCTAATGGTTGAGGGAGAAGATAGATAGACAGAGACCCCAAGTCACCATGGTAGGCCCTATATAATCTCCTCCCCTGATATACAGTACGGTGAGACTCAGAGTACCAAGGGAAGAGAGTGGCATAGAGTATAAACACAGCAGTAGCTCTTCCTCTCCCTCATGTTGGTGCAAAAGAACAGGTCACATCCCTGTCCTGACCTGGGAGCCCGCATTGGGCTTTCTGGTCATTTCTTTCAATACAAGGTAGATAATGTTAGTACTGCGAAAATAATGAGTAGTAGTAGTAGTAGTGTCACCATAGACGTACAATATCTTTAGTGATTTACGTACATTCATAAAATAACAGTTTCAAAATACAGTACTCCTTTGGGGGTAAAGAGACTATTATACTGTATAATAATAATAATATAATGCCATTTAGCAGACGATTTTTATCCAATTTACAGTCATGCGAACGTCCTCTACTTGCCAAATCAGATAGCGTTAAATACTATGTAGTACAGATACTGCTATAGATGTAACCCTTATTTCAAGGTAACAGCTAGTGGACTTAAAATAATAACTTTTGTGTATTCTCCTATTACATTGTACTGTAGAGAACCACCTCCTGCCCATATTTTTTAATACAATCCAAAATCAATGAGTGTTTTTATACATTTAGGGTTGGAATGGAATTGCAATCATAATCACAGAACATTTGAATTAAATAAATGAAGTAAAGGTGATTAAAAAATACAAATAAATCAACAAAAATGAAAATCAGGAATGAACACAACTCCAAAGTATAAGATATAATAACAACACATGCAATCATTTTGGCAAGAAAGTATTTCTACATCCCAAATGGCATCCTATTCCCTATATAGTGCACTTCTATTGACCAAGCCCATAGCGCACTACCAGGACCCACAGGGTTCAGGTCAAAAGTAGTACACTATATAGGGAATAGGGTGCATAGGGCTCTTGTCTAAAGTAGTACACTATATAGGGAATAGGGTGCATAAGGCTCTGGTCTAAAGTAGTACACTATATAGGGAATAGGGTGCATAGGGCTCTGGTCTAAAGTTGTGTACTATATGGGGAATAGGATGCCATTTGGGTACACTCCATTTGTCATACCGTATCTTTAAAAACCTCACAGTGAAAAGTTATGCCCCTTTAAAGATAACATACAGTTACCCCCTCTCACTCTCTCTCTCACACACACACACACACACACACACACACACACACACACACACACACACTTATTTGATAGAAAACATCTCATAGCAGTTAAAACTCCCTCTAGTACCATGGCACCAATGCAGTTGTTTGTTTGTCCTTCACTAACGTTTCTGTTTTGGCTTGTACCAAAAAATACATCTAGAGAGAGAAAGTAATTGATCATACCTAGCAAAGAGAAAACCACCTTCTGTGGGTTTGTTAGCCTGCACACAATAGAGGCCCTGAAAGGAACACAGAAATCCAACCCAAGACTGGTATGCGTGTGTGTGTAGGGTTACATGTAATCCGTTATATGTAATCGGATTACAAAAAAAACTGAAACGAACAGTAATCAGTTACGTTACCAGCAGAAATATTGTAATCAGATTACAAAAACTTTTCAGAAAAGAGATGATTATTTATTGGATTACTTATAAATTCAGAAAGGCTGTTTGACAAAAAATTCACATTGACATTCAATTCAGCCTTGAAAAAAAGGCTCAAGTTTAAGTTTGTTCCACCTCAAGTTTAAGTTTGTTCCACCTGACCGACTCTAACCACAAGTCAGAGACCACTATGATGTCAGAGACCACTATGATGTTAGAGACCACTATGATGTCAGAGACCACTATGATGTCAGAGACCACTATGATGTCAGAGACCACTGTGATGACACACTAAATGCGTTTGATGGATCCTTTTAGTCTTCTTCTTACGCCTCTTAAGGGGAAGTAATCCAAAAGTAGCTGAAAGTAATCAGATTACATTACTGCGTTGGGGTAATCTACATTTTGGACAAGTAACTAGTAACTGTAACCCAACCCTGTGTGTGTGTGTGCGGTCTCTCTCTATATTCGCTGTGGACAACCAAAGACAGATTTCTCAGCTCTCCTTCATATTATCAATATACTGTAAGTGATCGCCGCTATCAAAGAACGTTACGTTGATTTCTGTGGCCTTTGTTGTCAATCATTTCAGTTGTTCATTCTGCAGTAAATTCAGTTGTTTGATCTGCAATCATTTCAGTTGTTCATTCTGCATTCATTTCAAACTGAAATTGGTAGATGTGTGTAGTCAGTCTCTCATAATCAAACGTGTTCTTTGGTCGTTTTCATCCATTTCTTCTTATCCTTGCATATTTCATATAATACATATATAGTTTATGTTCCAAGGTCGTCACGACAACAAAAAACTCTATCCATTTCAGTGAAAAATAAATAATGACTCCGGACGTGAACTACTTGTAGTGTAGCTCACAACAAAACAAATATTGCCTTTTGTTCTGTAAGGCAACAGGTCTTCATTATAATTATTTCTTTATATCTTTCAAGTAGCTTTGTCAAAAAAGTGTTGTAGTAAGAACAAAATTATGTGGGTGCGTTCCATACGGCACCCTATTCCCTATGTAGTGCACTAATTTTGACCAGGGCCCCTATATAGGGAATAGGGTGGCATTTGAGACGCAACCCTAAAGTTGTGTGCAGAAGAATACATTGTCACACACATACACCTGTCCATCATAGAGCTGATCTGTTTTTTTCTTTATGTTCCAGTGTTCATTAGCCGTTTGTCTCTCTCTCTCTTTCTTGCTCTCTCGGTCTCGTCTCACTCTCCCCCTCTCTTCTTCCCCCATTCTCCCTCTTTCCTTAACTCACTCCCCCCTCTCTCTTCTCACTTCTTCCCCCCCATTCTTTCTTTTTCACTAACTCACTCACCCCCCCTGTCTCTTCTCACTCCTTCCCCCCATTCTTTCTTTTTCACTAACTCACTCACTCACCCCCCCTGTCTCTTCTCACTTCTTCCCCCCCATTCTCCCTCTTTCCTTAACTCATTCACTCCCCCCTCTCTCTTCCAACTTCTTCCCCCCCATTCTCCCTCTTTCCCTAACTCACTCACCCCCCTGTCTCTTCTCACTCCTTCCCCCCATTCTTTCTTTTTCACTAACTCACTCACTCACCCCCCCTGTCTCTTCTCACTTCTTCCCCCCCATTCTCCCTCTTTCCTTAACTCACTCCCCCCTGTCTCTTCTCACTTCTTCCCCCCATTCTCCCTCTTTCCTTAACTCATTCACTCCCCCCTCTCTCTTCCAACTTCTTCCCTCCCATTCTCCCTCTTTCCCTAACTCACTCACCCCCCCTCTTCCTCTCATCTCTCTCTTCTTCATGTATTAGCAGCCAGCGGTAATCCCATGACCGTCGGTGGTTAACTGCCCTAGGGACCATTGGGACCGCTGGTAAGGAAGTATGTGGTCATCTCTCCCTTCCCCTTCACCTTAACCAGGCCTCTGTGGTCCAGCTGGTAGCCTTTTTTTACCAGGACGTGGTACAGGTCTGTGGTCACCTGGGACAAGACAACACAAGAACACTTAAGTGTGTGTATGTGTGTGTGTGTGTGTGTGTCATTGCCAATTTACTCTGTTCCTTCTGACTGCTCAATCCACTGTCTCATCAGCCTAGCCAGGCAATTTATAAACTTGATCTCCATTATAAAAAGCATCGAGACATTATCTAACATTTCTTTTAGACTAACATTTAGCTTTCAACAGCGGAGATCTGTATAAACCTTACTGACTGTCTCTCCGACATTTGCAAAATTGTTTCAATATTCAAATTGGATCTCCAGCTGTCCCATAGTAATGAACGTGTCGGGAGCCTGGACGAGACACAGACAGGCAGGCAGGCAGGCAGCGTTTCTCAGTCAGTTGAAATCATGAATCAGCTGGCATCATTTATTATATTTTAAAATTATTATTATTATTTTTTACCTTTATTTAACTAGGCAAGTCAGATAAAATCGAATTCTTATTTTTAATGATAGCCTAGGAACAGTGGGTTAACTGCCTTGTTCAGGGGCAGAATGACAGATTCTGCCCCTTGTCAGCTCATGGATTCGATCTTGCAACCTTTCGGTTACTGGCCCAATACTCTAACCATTATACTCTAACCATTAGGCTACCTGCCACCCCCACATTTTTATGGATATTTACAAAGAAATGTTGACTGAAAAAAGGTAAAACGGAACAAAGCGCAGCTTGTTTGCAGTCTTTCCAGCTTGAAGTGATTGTGTTAGCTGTGTTGTTGGCTAGCTCCTCTGAACAATAGTGTCCTGACGAGTGAGCACATTTTCTATGCCTTGCAAAATCGCGCCTCATTAGCTCATTGGTATATGTGTCTATATAAATGTCACTAGAAAACAGCTTAAACAAAAGCAAATGCAGCTACTGTTGTTATTCTGGCTGCACTGTTTGACGTGATCGTAAGTTAGCCATGGTTGACTAGCTAGGAAGCAAGGGATAAGAGCGTTGCCAGCCAGTATGGCAATGGAACATTTAGACCGAACGACTGGGTCGTGTCCATAGATACAGAACAAAAAGACTGAACGACTGGGTCACGTCTCTGGCAACTGAACCGAGAGAACGTACGACCAGTCTGCTTGGGTAGCAACCCTAGATTTGTGTCAGGACTATATATGTTGTGGAAGGATGAAATAGTATGAATAAATTCATCAAAATAACGTTTTTTTATGTAAAAATATCAATCATTATTTGAATATGTTGGTAACCCGTTCTATTAAAGTGATAATGCCTTCGAAGTCGGTGTTTGGTGGATATTGGCACGGTCGCGGGCCAAACAACACCCATGCCAATATATCCTCCAAACGTTTCGTTTGACCTTTTTTCAATTGACATTTGTTTGTATATATCCATAACAATGATGCCAGCTTTCATGATTTCGACTGACTGAGAAAAGCTGCCTGCCGGTCTGTCTCGTCCAGACTCCCGACACGTTCATTACTATAGGACGGCTGGAGATCGAATTTGAATATTGAAACAATGTTGCAAATGTCGGAGAGACAGACAGCAAGGTTTATACAAATCTCCGCTGTTGAAAACGAAATGTTAGTCTAAAAGAAATGTGAGATAATGTCTAGATGATTTTCATAATGGAGATCACATTTATAAATTGCTTGGCTGGGCTGATGAGACAGTGGATTGCGCAGTCAGATGGAACAGAGTAAATAGGCATTTTAATGTCATAGATTTAGCCGGTGGTAACTTGTGGAATAGACACTGGCTGGAATTCAATTGTGTTCTGTTCTATTCAATTGTGTTCGGTTCTATTCTATAATGTTCAAGGCACTACACAGTGGAAGGGAGAGTATATGATGGAAAGTGTAGATCTAGTTGAAGTGGAACACTTGGTATCTAGTTACAGCTATTGTTCCTTCCTTGTAAAAACTCATGGTCGCAAAATACTCTTAAGGAAGACGTCAAGCTTGACGTCAAAACGTCCGTCACCTGTACTCATCCTGAATAATGGATTAAAGTGAGCTAAAATAAATGAATCTCTGCCTCTTTTGTTAAATGCTCCAACTCCTTTCTGCCTTTAATTAGTCCTTTTGGAAAGTTTGTCTTGGTAAGCCCTTCTCATGAGCTGCAGTAGGGTTTTATGTACAGCAGGTGGCAGCACTGTTCATGGAGAACAGAGGGGACTCTGAATCTACTGTATATTGAGTTCAAGCTCATCATCTATTTATTATCCATTCAATTCATTGACTAATTAATATTGCATTTCAATAAGTGTTAAAAGTGAAAGCTGTAGGACTCAATGACATATAAAAGTAGGTGTATGTACCTGTATGCAGTCTGGGACTCCGGTGCTGTCCATTCGACTGGCTACGTTGACAGTGTTCCCCCAGATATCATACTGGGGCTTCCTGGCCCCAATCACCCCAGCCACCACCGGCCCCATGTTGAGACCTGCATGAGGAGACCACAGTCAACCTGCATCGCACCACTTCACTCTACCTACCTCTTAACTAAACCCTAGCCCAATAATGGAGCCTAACCTTACTTCTTATAGTCCCGAGGACTTTACATGTTTTGTTTTCGAGGTGAATTGGCTCTGGAAGACAAGACAGCCAAATACTCCTTCTAAACGTGAATGGATTCTTAATTACGGTATGGTTCTAGAAGCATAAATCCTTCTACTTTCATATTACATCAAAATCATTTCACAAACGCAAAATACACACTTACTGTACACTGTTTTAAATGAGCTGCAGCCGACAGTATTTCTCAGTGACAACACTTTTGTTGCGCCTGTCTTTGGTTTACACACAACTGTTCGGAGACGCAGATAGCGAATTAGCACAGGTAGTCCTCTCTGTCTTACGTCTGTTTCCCATAAAAAAAGCGCTGTAACATTGAAATATGGTGTGTATTAATTTCACCTTAAAAAAAAAAATCTTGCTGATATGAAAGATAATGTCTTCATGCTTCTAAAACCGTACCTCAAGAAATGCCTGTTACTGTTCAGACCGAGCGCTGTGGCTCTTAACAAAACTCCCCCGTACAGAAGACGCCTTCGTTCAATGACTCTTATGTGTAATATAATCATTATCAAGGGCTAGGGAATCCCAATGTTGACCTAGAGCGCTGCAACACCCGCAGGCTTTTGTTCCAGCCCAACACTAATACACCTCAACTAATGGTTGACTACTGTCGCCCTCCAAGACCAGGATTGATCCAGATTCTCAGTGTGTAGACTTTACAAAGGGACACGTCAACAGAAACGTAGAAGTTATTGAAAGAGTGTTCGTTGATGTAGTTCATCTGTTCTCTGTCATGACGGCTACTACTCCTACTACTCCTACTCCTACTCCTACTCCTGCTCCTCCTGCTACTCCTACTCCCCCTGCTACTCCTGCTTCTCCTGCTATTGCTCTTCCTGCTACTCCTGCTGTTGCTCCTCCTGCTACTCCTACTCCTACTCCTCCTGCTACTCCTACTCCTCCTGCTGCTGCTACTCTTACTCCTCCTCCTACTCCTGCTGCTACTCCTCCTGCTGCTACTCCTACTCCTCCTGCTGCTGCTACTCCTACTCCTCCTGCTGCTACTCCTCCTGCTGCTGCTACTCCTCCTGCTGCTGCTACTCCTACTCCTCCTCCTGCTGCTACTCTTGCTCCTGCTACTCCTCCTACTCCTCCTGCTACTCCTACTCCTCCTGCTATTGCTCTTCCTGCTACTCCTGCTGTTGCTCCTCCTGCTACTCCTACTCCTCCTGCTGCTACTCCTACTCCTGCTGCTACTCCTGCTGCTACTCCTACTCCTCCTGCTACTCCTACTCCTCCTGCTAGTCCTACTCCTGCTGCTACTCTTGCTACTCCTACTTTTCCTGCTACTCCTGCCCCTCTTGCTCCTCCTGCTACTCCTGCTCCTCTTGCTCCTCCTGCTACTCCTACTCCTCCTGCTACTCCGACCATACCATACCACCCTACCTTACCTCTACTATAGGTCCAGGGACTCACCTATTTTCATCTGGAAGTTATTGAAGGAGTGTTCATTGATGTACTTCATCTGTTCTTTGAGTCTCATAGCGTAGTCTGCCAGAGCCAGGATGTGTGATCGTCCCTCGCGGTCGTAGGTAGAGGCGTTGAGGCCAGAGGCTGCCATGTAAGTGCTACCGATGGTCTTTATCTTCTCCAGCTGGCGGAACTGGTCCTCACTGATGATCTGGGGGGAGAGGGAGGAACAGACATAGGATCTTCATTTGAGACAGTTTGCTACAGCAGGAAAATAAAATCCTGCAGCAACAGGAAATTTCAATTATTCTGTGGATTATAATTATTGGACATTTTTGTAGGGGTTGATACATTTTTCATAAGGGAAAAGCAAGTCAAAAAAAAGAAAAAATATAGCCTTTCGTGAACTAACACTCCCACCTCCTACTCACACTGACTTTGCTCATAGCTACTTTATTGAGAAAAAATGTACTTACTATGACTGACATATGTGGTTGTCCCACCTAGCTGGATAAGAGCATCTGCTAAATGACTAAAATGTCATGTAAAAACGTAGTCAAAGGATTGTCATCAGCGGAAGAGAGTTACGAACTACAGTCTTCTTTTTCTTCTTTCGTAGACACAGAACATGTCATCATGCATAGACTACTGTTACTGTTCCCCCTAGTGCTGATTTGTGGCTTTCATTACAGACTATTCCGATGCGATTTACAATCTCCCTCCATTATACTTTTGAATCTTCCACTCCTCCACCTTCCCTCAGTCCTCCCCTCCCTCCTCATTGGCTCTTGGAAGATTAAAATAAGTACAAACAGAGAAACAAACCTCGTCAAAGTCTGCAATGATCTCGTTGAGCAGCCGGAGACACTCCACTCCCTCGTTGTTGGCCTCCAGCTCTACGTAGAACTCAGAGAAGTTGGAGATGGAGGCGAACATGACGGCCACACACTCACAGGACTGGTAGTAGAGCTCGTCATTACGCCGCTCCCGCGTCAGGAAGTGGGCGGCCACGTCTTTAGGCAGGATGTTGTGGAGGAGCCGGCGGTTGTAGGCCTGAAGCTCCTCCATCTCCTCTTTCTCCTCTGTGGCCTGGAGGGGACAGACACAGGGGAATGGGGAAACGGTTTGTTAAAAAGCCTGTGGCCTGGAGGGAACAGACACAGGGGAATGGGGAAACGGTTTGTTAAAAAGCCTGTGGCCAGGAGGGGACAGACACAGGGGAATGGGGAAACGGTTTGTTAAAAAGCCTGTGGCCTGGAGGGAACAGACACAGGGGAATGGGGAAACGGTTTGTTAAAAAACCTGTGGCCTGGAGGGAACAGACACAGGGGAATGGGGAAATGGTTTGTTAAAAAGCCTGTGGCCAGGAGGGAACAGACACAGGGGAATGGGGAAACGGTTTGTTAAAAAGCCTGTGGCCTGGAGGGAACAGACACAGGGGAATGGGGAAATGGTTTGTTAAAAAGCCTGTGGCCAGGAGGGAACAGACACAGGGGAATGGGGAAACGGTTTGTTAAAAAGCCTGTGGCCAGGAGGGGACAGACACAGGGGAATGGGGAAATGGTTTGTTAAAAAGCCTGTGGCCAGGAGGGAACAGACACAGGGGAATGGGGAAACGGTTTGTTAAAAAGCCTGTGGCCTGGAGGGAACAGACACAGGGGAATGGGGAAATGGTTTGTTAAAAAGCCTGTGGCCAGGAGGGAACAGACACAGGGGAATGGGGAAACGGTTTGTTAAAAAGCCTGTGGCCAGGAGGGGACAGACACAGGGGAATGGGGAAACGGCTTGTTAAAAAGCCTGTGGCCAGGAGGGAACAGACACAGGGGAATGGGGAAATGGTTTGTTAAAAAGCCTGTGGCCAGGAGGGAACAGACACAGGGGAATGGGGAAACGGTTTGTTAAAAAGCCTGTGGCCAGGAGGGGACAGACACAGGGGAATGGGGAAACGGTTTGTTAAAAAGCCTGTGGCCAGGAGGGGACAGACACAGGGGAATGGGGAAACGGTTTGTTAAAAAGCCTGTGGCCTGGAGGGAACAGACACAGGGGAATGGGGAAACGGTTTGTTAAAAAGCCTGTGGCCTGGAGGGAACAGACACAGGGGAATGGGGAAATGGTTTGTTAAAAAGCCTGTGGCCAGGAGGGAACAGACACAGGGGAATGGGGAAACGGTTTGTTAAAAAGCCTGTGGCCTGGAGGGAACAGACACAGGGGAATGGGGAAATGGTTTGTTAAAAAGCCTGTGGCCAGGAGGGAACAGACACAGGGGAATGGGGAAACGGTTTGTTAAAAAGCCTGTGGCCAGGAGGGGACAGACACAGGGGAATGGGGAAATGGTTTGTTAAAAAGCCTGTGGCCAGGAGGGAACAGACACAGGGGAATGGGGAAACGGTTTGTTAAAAAGCCTGTGGCCTGGAGGGAACAGACACAGGGGAATGGGGAAATGGTTTGTTAAAAAGCCTGTGGCCAGGAGGGAACAGACACAGGGGAATGGGGAAACGGTTTGTTAAAAAGCCTGTGGCCAGGAGGGGACAGACACAGGGGAATGGGGAAACGGCTTGTTAAAAAGCCTGTGGCCAGGAGGGGACAGACACAGGGGAATGGGGAAATGGTTTGTTAAAAAGCCTGTGGCCAGGAGGGAACAGACACAGGGGAATGGGGAAACGGTTTGTTAAAAAGCCTGTGGCCAGGAGGGGACAGACACAGGGGAATGGGGAAACGGTTTGTTAAAAAGCCTGTGGCCAGGAGGGGACAGACACAGGGGAATGGGGAAACGGTTTGTTAAAAAGCCTGTGGCCTGGAGGGAACAGACACAGGGGAATGGGGAAACGGCTTGTTAAAAAGCCTGTGGCCAGGAGGGAACAGACACAGGGGAATGGGGAAACGGTTTGTTAAAAAGCCTGTGGCCTGGAGGGGACAGACACAGGGGAATGGGGAAACGGTTTGTTAAAAAGCCTGTGGCCTGGAGGGGACAGACACAGGGGAATGGGGAAACCACATCACTGTCTGTCTGTAGGTATTGAGAGGAACTCTGAATGCTGATTGGTTTTTGGTACAGTATTCCACTGAAGTTCGACCAGAGGTGAGAGTAACGTCACTCTGCCGCATCCGTAAGGCTGAGCTCTGCAGTCTTAGTGATGTCACCAGATACAAACAAACGAGGCGTGCAGGTGCAGACCAGTGTGTGTGAGGCCGGGTCCTACCTGCAGCTTCCACAGGAAGTCGAGGCGTGCGGTGGACTCCACCTGCTGAGCATGCAGGTACAGAGCCAGGACGAACACCGTAAGGATGACAGGGGTCATGACCTTTAGGGACACCTTGGTCACAGTCTCCTGGCTGGATGGGGGAAACAGAACCACAATCAACCAACCAACCAACCAATCAATCAATCACACTCCTGGCTGAGAGGAGACAGGACCACAATCAATCAACCAACCAATCACACTCCTGGCTGGATGGGGGAGACAGGACCACAATCAATCAACCAACCAATCACACTCCTGGCTGAGAGGAGACAGGACCACAATCAATCAACCAACCAATCACACTCCTGGCTGGATGGGGGAGACAGGACCACAATCAATCAACCAATCACACTCCTGGCTGAGAGGAGACAGGACCACAATCAATCAACCAACCAATCACACTCCTGGCTGGATGGGGGAGACAGGACCACAATCAATCAACCAACCAATCACACTCCTGGCTGAGAGGAGACAGGACCACAATCAATCAACCAACCAATCACACTCCTGGCTGGATGGGGGAGACAGGACCACAATCAATCAACCAACCAATCACACTCCTGGCTGAGAGGAGACAGGACCACAATCAATCAACCAACCAATCACACTCCTGGCCGAGAGGAGACAGGGGAAGGTTGGACTCAGTCTAGGAGTAGACATGGTAACAGAACATTGAGCTGAGAGGAGACAGGGGGAGGATGGACTCAGTCTAGGAGTAGACATGGTAATAGAACATTGAGTTGAGAGGAGACAGGGGGAGGATGGACTCAGTCTAGGAGTAGACATGGTAACAGAACATTGAGTTGAGAGGAGACAGGGGGAGGATGGATTCAGTCTAGGAGTAGACATGGTAACAGAACATTGAGTTGAGAGGAGACAGGGAGGATGGACTCAGTCTAGGAGTAGACATGGTAATAGAACATTGAGCTGAGAGGAGAGGGGGAGGATGGATTCAGTCTAGGAGTATACATGGTAACAGAACATTGAGTTGAGAGGAGACAGGGAGGATGGATTCAGTCTAGGAGTAGACATGGTAATAGAACATTGAGCTGAGAGGAGAGGGGGAGGATGGATTCAGTCTAGGAGTAGACATGGTAACAGAACACTGACACTATAAGACCTAAAGACAGAAATGAACGTACCATGTCCCTGTAGCTGTTTCATTGAAACTAGGAATCCTAGGGAAAAAATAAAACACATTTATTAAATAGTTTCAACACTTGACAAGAGCTTTGTGCTTTGCACAGCTTAAGTATTTGAACGAAAACAAGTACTACTTGAACAAATACTATTTGAGGTGGGCTAGGGTTAGGGTGGGCGGGTGGGCAGTAGGCTACAGTTAGTGACTCACAGGGTGTGCGTGTGTGTGTGTGTGTGTGGTGTGTGTCTGTGTTTGTCAGTGTGTCTTAACTCACAGGGTGCTGGCGGTGAGCAGCAGGTCTGCGTTGTCGAACAGGGCCACCTGGGGCCACTCCACCATCAGCAGGAAGGTGACCTGGATCAGCACCATGAGGGCCAGCTTCCCTATACTGCTGATGTGGAGGAACACACTGCAGGCCAGCAGGGTCAGGAGAACACTATAGCAGAAATACTGGAAGGGGGGAGGGGAGAGGCATAGCAAGTTATAACAATGTTAATAAACACAGACACTAGTCACACCACACACAGTAGCGTTCCAGCTGGGCTCACCTCAGGGAAGTTGCATGGTGTGGGCTGGCTGGGGCACAGGGTCAGTCTGTCCTGTGCTGACTGGCTCAGGTTGTGTAGTAGACACAGGGTCACCAAGCTGGAGGACAGGTTCCTCTCACGCACCACACAGTCCACCAGGCCCTCTCTGTCACAGGTCAACTAGAGAGAGACACAGTCTTAAATCACATGTCAACCAACAGAGACGCCAACTGAACAGAGAAGCCAGCTGAACAGAGAAGCCAGCTGAACAGAGAAGCCAGCTGAACAGAGAAGCCAACTGAACAGAGAAGCCAGCTGAACAGAGAAGCCAGCTGAACAGAGAAGCCAGCTGAACAGAGAAGCCAGCTGAACAGAGAAGCCAACTGAACAGAGAAGCCAGCTGAACAGAGAAGCCAGCTGAACAGAGAAGCCAGCTGAACAGAGAAGCCAGCTGAACAGAGAAGCCAACTGAACAGAGAAGCCAGCTGAACAGAGAAGCCAGCTGAACAACTACATTCACACACACACATGTTAGTCAGTTAGCAGACACTCTTAGTGACGTACAGTAGTGAGTGCATACATTTTCGTAGTGCAATTGCAGGCACTATTGGGAGAATTGTCATCCCTACCATGTTAACAAAGGCAGACATGAAGAGAAGTAGGATGGTGAGGACTCCCACCAGGGTACTGTTGGTACGAGACTGGACTATAGTCGTAGTCACTGTCTGCAAGGCAACTGGGAAGAGCTGGGAGGAGGAGAGAGAGGGGGAGAGCGAGAGAGAGAGAGGGGTTATTATTCATTTTAGTGCTTGTTATACATGAAAATGTAAATTCAAACAAATGTTAACTTTTGGGTACATCTCTATAAAAGGTGCTTGTATGATTTAAAAAATGATGGAGGAGTCTGTCCTTTACCTTGACGCAGGAGTAAATGGCACAGATGAAGAGGATGTTGACGAGGATGATGAAGATGATGATGTAGACACCCAGCATGAGAGGTGTGCTGTGGAGAGGAACTGACTCAAGTCACAACTGCACCACAATCAATCCTCACAGGTCACTATTCAGTACATGTTCTATGATAGTTTAAAAAGGCTGTCCCTTATTTGGTCCTTGGAGCTGGATACCCTGTGTCGGTTCAGCCCGACCAACTAGCAGCCTTGTTAGTTCCATACGGTTACAGAAAGGTGGAGGTTTAAGACAAGTACTTACTGTGGGAAGATGATAATCTGAATGAAACAGATGAAGCAGAAGACTAACAGAGCACAGGCCACGTAGCCTCCAAAACGATCATCCACCTTCTTGGAGAACTAAAAACACAATGAGGAGAAGAGCAGAAAACTCAACTCAACACTCTGCATATAATGTCCCAAAAATATCTCTAGCTGTCAAATCCTTACTTCCTCCGTCCTCTTGTTTCCTCAATTCTTTGCTTCCCTCTCAAAGCTCATTTGAGGAGGTTCGGATTGGAGCCTCCTCCTCCAATGACATTTGAGAGGGAGGTGTGGAATTGAGGAAACAAGGACTGAAAAAAAACAAGGATTTAACACCTAGTAATGTTTTCAGACACAGCCAATGAATCACCACCCTATCTCCTCCCACCTTGTTCTCCAGGTCTTTAGTCTGGAAGGTGAGCAGAAACTTCTTGACGTGGTCTTTACGGAGTTGGTCTATGCTGCGGGCATCGATGGCTCGGCCCAGAAACTCATCCACCTCATCCTCAGGGTTCAGGGCCTCCTGGGAACAACGGCTACACACACACACACACACACACACACACACACACACACACACACACACACACACACACACACACACACACACACACACACACACACACACACACACACACACACACACACACACACACACACACACACACACAGTCAGCAACCCAATAATATCTACTGGGCCAATGACTACACTACACACACAGAGTAACCCATTAACAACTACTGGGCCAAATTAAGATAACTCACTTGTCTTGTCTGGACGTTTCATCAATTCCCTGGGAGAAGAGAGAACGAGATGGAGAGAAGAAAAGAGAACGAGCGATAAAGAGAGAGCAAGAGGGAGGGGTAGAACGAGAGAGATAGGAGAGAGATAGTGAGAGAGAGATTAGGTTTTAGACAGGTAGCCACACAGAGTCAGACTCAGACTTCTGCACACTTAATCCCTGGTAGCCAGACTGATGTTTTAATTAATGCTGTGAGGATTCAAATTATACCCTCCTCCCCCCCTGGGCAATACCCCTCAGAGAAGGAGAGAGAGAAAAAGATGAGGAGAGGGGAAGATGAGAGGAGAGGGGAAGATGAGAGGAGAAGGGAGGGGTGAGGCGAGAGAGCAAAAGACAGGGGAAAGGAGAGGTTGCAGACAACAGGAGGAGAGGAGAGGTTGCAGACAACAGGAGGAGAGGATGCAGACAACAGGAGGAGAGGATGCAGACAACAGAAGGAGAGGATGCAGACAACAGGAGGAGAGGATGCAGACAACAGGATGCAGACAACAGGAGGAAATGAGAGGAGAGGATGCAGACAACAGGATGCAGACAACAGGAGGAAATGAGAGGAGAGGATGCAGACAACAGGATGCAGACAACAGGAGGAGAGGATGTAGACAACAGGAGGAGAGGATGCAGACAACAGGAGGAGAGGATGTAGACAACAGGAGGAGAGGATGCAGACAACAGGAGGAGAGGAGAGGATGCAGACAACAGGAGGAGAGGTTGCAGACAACAGGAGGAGAGGTTGCAGACAACAGGAGGAGAGGAGAGGATGCAGACAACAGGAGGAGAGGAGAGGATGCAGACAACAGGAGGAGAGGAGAGGATGCAGACAACAGGAGGAGAGGAGAGGTTGCATACAACAGGAGGAGAGGAGAGGTTGCAGACAACAGGAGGAGGAGAGGAGAGGTTGCAGAGAACAGGAGGAGAGGAGAGGTTGCAGAGAACAGGAGGAGATGAGAAAGGTTCATTGCGATGCAGCCCTGCATTGACTGATCAGATCATTGTTGATTTGAAATTCAAGTTTAAAGTTGTATTAGTCGTATGTAAGTAGTCTAGCGGTTAAGAGCATTGTGTCAGTAACCGAATGTTAGAGCCGACTAGGTGAAATCTGTCGATGTGCCTCTGAGCAAGGCACTTCACCCTGACCGGTCCTGTAAGTGGCTCTGGACAAAAGAGTCTGATAAATTACTAACATGTAAATGTACAGTACATCGTCCAATGAAATGCTTGCAGGTTATTCACAACAAGAAGTAATAAAAGATAAGAATAGGAACATAAAGCAAATGGCTCAGTAGAATAAACATGTTAGAATAAGTATAAAACAAGAAGGTACAATTTATAGTCCAATATTTTCTGGGAAGGGGAATTGGGAGGCAAGTGTTTAAATTGTGCAGTTTTAGCAATAATAATAAGAGACTGGTAGCAGCAGTTGTGATGTGTGTGTGGCATAAATGTGTATGTCTGTCTGTCTGTCTGTCTGTCTGTCTGTCTGTGTGTGTGTGTGTGTGTGTGTGTGTGTGTGTGTGTGTGTGTGTGTGTGTGTGTGTGTACTTTTTTTGCATTTTTTATTTATTTAACCTTTATTTAACTAGGCAAGTCAGTTAAGAACAAATTCTTATTTACAATGACGGCCTAACAAAAGGCAAAAGGCCTCCTGCGGGGACGGGGGCCTGGGATTAAAATAAATAAATACAATATAAAAATAGGACAAAACACATCACAACAAGAGAGACAACATAACACTACATGAAGAGAGACCTAAGACAACAACAACACATGACAACACAGCATGGTAGCAACACAACATAACAACAACATGGTAGCAACACAACATGGTAGCAGCACAAAACATGGTACACACATTATTGGGCACAGACAGCCGCACAAAGAGCAAGAAGATAGAGACAACAATACATCAAGCAAAGCAGCCACAACTGTCAGTAAGAGTGTCCATGATTGAGTCTTTGAATGAAGAGATTGAGATAAAACTGTCCAGTTTGAGTGTTTGTTGCAGCTCGTTCCAGTCGCTAGCTGCAGCGAACTGAAAAGAGGAGCGACTCACGGATGGGTGTGCTTTGGGGACCTTTAACAGAATGTGACTGGCAGAACGGGTGTTGTATGTGGAGGATGAGGGCTGCAGTAGATATCTCAGATAGGGGGGAGTGAGGCCTAAGAGGGTTTTATAAATAAGCATCAACCAGTGGGTCTTGCGATGGGTGAACAGAGATGACCAGTTTACAGAGGAGTATAGAGTGCAGTGATGTGTCCGATAAGGGGCATTGGTGGAAAATCTGATGGCCGAATGGAAAAGAACATCTAGCCGCTCGAGAGCACCCTTACCTGCCGATCTATAAATTATGTCTCCCCAATCTAGCATGGGTAGGATGGTCATCTGAATCAGGGTTAGTTTGGCAGCTGAAAGAGGAGCGATTTCGATAGAGGAAACCAAGTCTAGATTTAACTTTAGCCTGCAGCTTTGATATGTGCTAAGAGAAGGACAGTGTACTTGTGTACTTGTGTGAGGTGACTACCTCAAGCTCTAAACCGTCAGAGGTAGTAATAACACCTGTGGGAAGAGGGGCATTCTTCTTACCAAACCACATGACCTTTGTTTTGGAGGTGTTCAGAACAAGGTTAAGGGTAGAGAAAGCTTGTTGTAGAACATTTAACACAAAATCCGGGGAGGGGCCAGCTGAGTATAAGACTGTATCATCTGCATATAAAAATAGATGAGAGAGCTTCCTACTGCCTGAGTTATGTAGTTGATGTAAATTGAGAAGAGCGTGGGGCCTAGGATCGAGCCTTGGGGTACTCCCTTGGTGACAGGCATTGGCTGAGACAGCAGATTTTCTGACTTTATACACTGCACTCTTTGAGAGAGGTAGTTAGCAAACCAGCCCAAAGACCCCTCAAAGACACCAATACTCCTTAGCCGGCCCACAAGAATGGAATGGTCTACCGTATCAAAAGCTTTGGCCAGGTCAATAAAAAAAGCAGCACAATATTGCTTAGAATCAAGGGCAATGCAGCGAACTGAAAAGAGGAGTGACCCAGGGGTGTATGCGCTTTGGGGACCTTTAACATAATCTGAATGGCAGAATGGGTGTTGTATGTGGAGGACGAGGGCTGCAGTAGATATCTCAGAAAGGGGGGAGTGAGGCCTAAGAGGGTTTTCCTGCCTGGTTGGCCCTGTCCGGGGGTATCGTCGAACGGGGTCACAGTGTCTCCCGACCCTTCCTGTCTCAGCCTCTAGTATTTATGCTGCAATAGTTTATGTGTCGGGGGACGTGGATCAGTCTGTTATATCTGGAGTATTTCTCCTGTCTTATCCAGTGGCCTGTGTGAATTGAAGTATGCTCCCTCTAACTCTTCTCTCGGAGGACCTGAGTCCTAGGACCATGCCTCAGGACTACCTGGCCTGATGACTCCTTGATGTCCCCAGTCCACCTGGTCATGCTGCTGCTCCAGTTTCAACTGTTCTGCCTGAGGCTATGGAACCCTGACCTGTTCACCAGACGTGCTACCTGTCCCAGACCTGCTGTTTTCAACTCTCTCTCTCTACCGCACCTGCTGTCTCTAACTCTGAATGATTGGCTATGAAAAGCCAACTGACATTTACTCCTGAGGTGCTGACCTGTTGCACCCTCTACAACCACTGTAATGATGATTTTTATTATTATTTGACCCTGCTGGTCATCTATGAATGTTTGAACATCTTGGTCACTGTTATAATCTCCACCCGGCACAGCCAGAAGAGGATTGGCCACCCCTCATAGCCTGGTTCCTCTCTAGGTTTCTTCCTAGGTTCCTGCCTTTCTAGGGAGTTTTTCCTGGCCACCGTGCTTCTACATCTGCATTGCTTGCTGTTTGGGGGTTTAGGCTGGGTTTCTGGATAGCACTTTGTGACATCGGCTGATGTAAAAAGGGCTTTATAAATACATTTGATTGATTGATTGAATGGTGACATCATTGAGTACCTTTAAGGTTGCAGTGACACATCCATAACCTGAGCAGAAACCAGATTGCATACCCGAGAGAATACTATAGACATCAAGAAAGCCAGTCAGTTGATTATTGACAAGTTTTCCAACACTTTTGATAAACAGGGCAAAATAGAAATAGGCCTATAACAGTTAGGACCAGCTTGCTTTAGGACTTGGTCAGGTGGTTTAAGCATGCCCCAGTTTAGGTCACCTAGCAGGACAAATTCAGACTTAGTGTAAGGAGCCAGGAGAGAGCTTAGGGCAGGTAGAGTACAGGCCGGTGCTGAAGGAGGACGATAGCACCCAGCAACAGTCAACAGCTATTTGAAAGTTTAATGCTTCAAACCAGCAAATCAAATTGTTTGGGGACAGTCTTGGTGGAGACAACCGAGCACTGAAGGTGATCCTTGGTAAAGATTGCCACTCCCCCACCTTTGGAAGATCTGTCTCGCAGAAAAAGGTTATAACCAGAAAGGTTAACGTCAGTATTCAAAACACTCTTCCTTAACCACGTCTCAGTAATGACCAACACATCTGCATTGGAGCTGTGAACCCACACTTTCAATTGATCCATTTTAGGTAATAAGCGTCTAGTGTTAACGTCCAGAAAACCCAGGCTTTTACAAGAGCAGAAATCAGTGAAGCAGATATCAGAGCACAAGTCAGAATTGGGGCTAGCAACAGTAGATGGGCCAGGGTGTACATACACATTTCCAGATATCATCAACAGTAATACAACCAAGGCACGAGTAATACAACCAAGGCACGGCAGAGGACAGGGAGAGCTCTGCAGTGCTGATTTATGACATCTGAATGTGCATCAGATGGCAACAAGAACATATTATACAGCAATGTCATCAGGTAACATGAATACAAAGACAGCGAGAGGTGGTTAGAATAGGATGGCAGGCCAAAAGTCTGTAACCAATAGAGAGTCAGTCCCGAGTGTGGGAACAAACATAGTGTGTCCCACGTTTGGGTAAAGAAAGTTTGTAGTCTACAAAGTAAGCAGGAGACATGAGGCAAATAGCAAAATGCACAATAATTTTTTAAAATATATAACTACTTTATATATAACCATTGTAAATTCAGAGTCATTCGCACCAACAGTGCATGAGTGCTGGAGGCGAGCGAAAGCTCGGGAGAGTGTAGTGGGGGTACCTGTACCAGACAGGGGGAGACAGGCCGGGGAGAGAAGGGTGAGTGTAGTGGGGGTACCTGTACCAGACAGGGGGAGACAGGCCAGGGAGAAAGGGGTGAGTGTAGTGGGGGTACCTGTACCAGACAGGGGGAGACAGGCCGGGGAGAGAAGGGTGAGTGTAGTGGGGGTACCTGTACCAGACAGGGGGAGACAGGCCAGGGGGAGAGGGGTGAGTGTAGTGGGGGTACCTGTACCAGACAGGGGGAGACAGGCCAGGGGGAGAGGGGTGAGTGTAGTGGGGGTACCTGTACCAGACAGGGGGAGACAGGCCAGGGCAGACGGTGAACAGATCGCCAGGTGGAGTCCAAGCAGCAGTGCAGCAGGCAACGGGAGAAGGTGTCACACCCACTTGGGAGAAGCTTTTATTTCTGGAGGCAGATTACTTGTAGAAAATGCCAGTGAATGGTCTTTAAACAGCAGGAGGGGGCTTCAGAGGACTGAATGGTCTCTGAACAGCAGGAGGGGGCTTCAGAGGATGCTTCAAAGACTCCTGCCACTTGTTGGGCCCAAAGGCCTCGACACATTTTACTTCACACCTTGATGCTGATTGAATTTGTATCTGGTCTGTCCTTGCGAGTCTTAACTCAGTGTTCAGTCCCCATAAAATATATAATTGTAATGTACTTTATTTTATTCATTTTTTCTCTTTTTCTTCTTGTCTTTCAAAATAGCATCAGACCAAACACTAGTCACTCAGTTCCAGGTTGGAGAGGAGCATTCTGGATATGTACCTGCCGAAAATCCAAGTTTATCTAACTCCAAATCTATCCTTTGTAAAAAACATGTTGAAAAATGTGAGAGCTCACAAGCAGCTGTGCCTCTCTCTCTGAAGGTGTAGAGAGTCAGTGCAGGTGGTCAGTCCAGTTCAAGTGTTCAAGTGTTCAGCAGTCTGATGGCTTGTAGATAGAAACTCTCTCTGTTGGTATCAGACCTCATGCTCCGATACCATCTGCCCGGCAGTAAGGGAGTGAACAGCTATTAGCTGGGGTGTGTGTGGAGTCTTTGATGATGCTTCCTCAGGCAGCTTCTCGGAATCATCTCAGTCTTTAACAAGTGTAAGGCTAGCTGTCTGCTGCTGGCCACTAACTTCCATTGGGTGTTGGCTGTCCACTAACCACAGTAGGGGCTGTGTAACTCACACTTGTTGTGATGCTGGTTGGTCTGTACTAATCAATACAGGTTCTGGGCTTTCCATTGGCTGTTTGAGAGCTTTAGGCTTATAATAGACACAGTTGATTAAAGCTAGA
The DNA here is from genome assembly GCF_045679555.1 of Salvelinus alpinus. NCBI lineage: Eukaryota > Metazoa > Chordata > Actinopteri > Salmoniformes > Salmonidae > Salvelinus > Salvelinus alpinus. The sequence continues at coordinate 34,970,389 of NC_092113.1, forward strand.
GGAATTCTACAACATAGAAAGCCCTTTTAAAAGCAACTGGAAAGAATCCTAAAACAATAATCTATCAGTTCTCAACCAATTCCAATTGGTCCATGACAGCCATATTCTAATTGGTCCATGACAGCCATATTCTAATTGGTCCATGACAGCCATATTCTAATTGGTCCCTGAACGTGTCCAGACAAATGAAAAGAAAGTTACACACTCATCTCTCCATGATGTGGATTTATTTGTCCAAAGAGCCTTTATCAGGGTGTAGTGCTGAGCGATTACCCGAAATGTCGGTTATTTTGGGGGTTTTAAACAACTAATTGACCGACGGTTCAATTATCTGAATTCCATTTTGTTATGTTTTTTTTTCTGTGAGCTCAATGAGCACATTGCGCAGTTTCTCTAGAGATACACTACATGACCAAAAGTATGTGGACACCTGATCATTGAAAATCTAATTCCAAAATCATAGGCATTAATATGGAATTGGTCCCCCCTTTTCTGCTATAACAGCCTCCACTCTTCTGGGAAGGCTTTCCACTAGATGTTGGAACATTGCTGTGGAGACTTGCTTCCATTCAGCCACAAGAGCATTAGTGAGGTCGGGCACTGATGTTGGGCGATTAGGCCTGGCTCGCAGTTGCCGTTCCAATTCATCCCAAAGGTGTTCGATGGGGTTGAGGTCAGGGCTCTGTCCTGACCAGTCAAGTTCTTCCACACCAACCTCGTCAAACCATTTCTGTATGGACCTCGCTTTGTGCACGGGGGCATTGTCATGCTGAAACAGGAAAGGGCCTTCCCCAAACTGTTGCCACAAAGTTGGAAGCACAGAATTGTCTTGAATGTCATTGTATGCTGTAGCATTAAGATTTCCCTTAACTGGAACTAAGGGGCCCGAACCATGACAAACAGCCCCAGACCATTATTCCTCCTCCACAAACTTTACATTTGCCACTATGCATTGGGGCAGGTAGCATTTGTGGTTCTGCTCGGCCATGGAAACTCATTTCATGAAGCTCCAGATGAACAGTTCTTGTGCTGACGTTGCTTCCAGAGAAGTTGGGAACTCGGTAGTGAGTGTTGCAACCAAGGACAGACTATTTTTACGCACTACACGCTTCAGCACTCGGCAGTCCGTTCTGTGAGCTTGTGTGGCCTAATGTGATTTACTGACTTGTTGGAAAGGTGGCATCCTATGACGGTGAAAGTCACGGAGCTCTTCAGTAAGGCCAATCTACTGACAATGTTTGTGCTTAATTTTATACACCTGTCAGCAACGGGTGTGGCTGAAATAGCCAAATCCACTAATTTGAAGGGGTGTCCACATACTTTGGCATTTATAGTGTTAATCAGATCAAGCCTGAACTGTGCAATGTAGTAGGGAGTTGTAGTTTCCAACAGGCCAATATTCTATATAGTCTAGTGCAGAAAAAGTGGTAATTGACTACAATGACCATAATCCATTGCACACCTACTTGTCCGGTCTGTGTGTTTCTATAGACCTGCTACATTAGGTTAGTGTGGAGCAGACAGAGAGAAGAGACAGAAGAATGTGCGATGGAGAGGGATAGAGAGCAGTTGCTTCGCGAGGTATCTCTACCTGAAAATACATGATCTAAGTGATTGATAGTTGGTATTCAGCAGTTATAAAAGTATGCCTTATTTACTTTGAAGAACTACTAAAATTGTGATTTCGTCAGACAGCTCTATAAAGATGAGATGATGACTTGGAATGAAATAATAAAATAATTGAATAAAACATATGTAATATTGACAACTTAAATATTTTATTAAAGTAATGTGATTCCTTGGCAGTCACTACCATCATGGGACTTTTATGAATTGTTTTATTCTATGTCGTTACAGCATTCAACGCACATAATGCATAGTCTATTTAAAGTTTTTTTTTTTTAATATTGAAACCAAACCGACCTCAAAAAGCATTAATCGCTAAGCACTATCAGAGTGTCATCAGTCTCTCATCATCTGTCTGAAGTCCTTGGTCCTGGAGAACCTCGTGTCAGGTGAGTACCCAGTGTGGCATCAGGCCCTCGGTGACCAATCAACATATTCAACCCCATCCATCCCTCATCCATCCATTCTCCCTCATCCAGCCTCCATCCCTCCCAGAGTGTGTCTCTCACCATGTGTCTGAAGACCTTGGAGTCCTTGGTCCTGGAGAACCTTGTGTCGGGTACCCAGCGTGGCATCAGGCCCTCAGTGGAGTTGGCACGTGCCCGCTGCATCATGGCACTCTTAGCCATCGCTGCCTTCTCCTCTTTCTGCAGGGAGGGAACAGACCACACCAATGGACTTTAATCACACTGGACATCTGAATGTGTTATACAGTAATTGTTCAGTCAATTTTTTCTATACAGAAGAGTCAGAGAGAGATTTTGAAGAAAATACATTATTTTTGATAATACAATGAATTGAACTATCCAGCAGAAACACAAAAATGAGAAGATCAAAGAATAAATGGATAACTAAAGGCAATGAAGAGTTTCTGTGGTCTGAAAACTATAAAGTATACTTGCTCTTCTTCTTCTGTAGTTGAAAAACTATTTATTAAACTTGTTTAAATACACGACAGACCCTTTTCTGGCTGCACCCCAGCACCAGGAACGTCTCGATGTTGTTCTCCTTGAGATAGACGTTCCTGTCCCCTCCGAACCCCGGCTCCACCTCATAGTCCCCATTCAGGTACTGTAGGGTGGCCTTGGTGATGTGGATACGCCTGGTACCACACACAGGGACACATAGGGGTCACATTCACACACTATTATCAGAGCAGAGGTTTTCAAACCTCTCCTCTGGGACCCCCCGACATCGCACCATTTTGGTATAGCCCTTAATAACTAGCTAGTCTGAGTCACCTAATCAAGGGCTTGATAATTAGTTGACAAGCTGAATCAGGTGTGCTAGCTGTGGAATAGTTCAAATAAATGGAACGGCTGGGTGTCCCAGAGGAGAGGCTTGAAAACCAATGTATCAGAGAACATTTTCAATATCGGGGACTGCAAAGCCAGAAAGAGTTTAATCAATACCGACACGTTATTATGATGCCCCACATCTAGTTGCATTTATTGTGCTATTTGTTTTTAATTGTAATGTTCAGTGTGACTCTATAGGAGTTTCTCATGTTCAGTGTGACTCTATAGGAGTTTCTCATGTTCAGTGTGACTCTATAGGAGTTTCTCATGTTCAGTGTGACTCTATAGGAGTTTCTCATGTTCAGTGTGACTCTATAGGAGATTCTCATGTTCAGTGTGACTCTATAGGAGTTTCTCATGTTCAGTGTGACTCTATAGGAGTTTCTCGTGTTCAGTGTGACTCTATAGGAGTTTCTCATGTTCAGTGTGACTCTATAGGAGTTTCTCATGTTCAGTGTGACTCTATAGGAGTTTCTCATGTTCAGTGTGACTCTATAGGAGTTTCTCATGTTCAGTGTGACTCTATAGGAGTTTCTCATGTTCAGTGTGACTCTATAGGAGTTTCTCATGTTCAGTGTGACTCTATAGGAGTTTCTCATGTTCAGTGTGACTCTATAGGAGTTTCCCATGTTCAGTGTGACTCTATAGGAGTTTCTCATGTTCAGTGTGACTCTATAGGAGTTTCTCATGTTCAGTGTGACTCTATAGGAGTTTCTCATGTTCAGTGTGACTCTATAGGAGTTTCTCATGTTCAGTGTGACTCTATAGGAGTTTCTCATGTTCAGTGTGACTCTATAGGAGTTTCTCATGTTCAGTGTGACTCTATAGGAGTTTCTCATGTTCAGTGTGACTCTATAGGAGTTTCTCATGTTCAGTGTGACTCTATAGGAGTTTCCCATGTTCAGTGTGACTCTATAGGAGTTTCTCATGTTCAGTGTGACTCTATAGGAGTTTCTCATGTTCAGTGTGACTCTATAGGAGTTTCTCATGTTCAGTGTGACTCTATAGGAGTTTCTCATGTTCAGTGTGACTCTATAGGAGTTTCTCAGGGTGTTGTGGCGGGAGGGGCTTACCCTGCCGCGCCCCCTGCCTCCATTTGATTGGCTAGTGTGACGTCATTGGACCAGACGTCAAACTGCCACTTCCTGAGTCCCAGCACCCCACAGTGGACCCTGCCACTATGGATACCCACACGCATGTTCACGTTGACCCCTGTGACCTCTCTCACCAGCCTGCAAAGAGACACACACAGAGATAGACACACACACACAGAGACACACACACACACACACACACACACACACACACACACACACACACACACACACACACACACACACACACACACAGATAGACAAGCACATGCAGAGTTAGACACGCACACACACACACACACACACACACACACACACACACACACACACACACACACACACACACACACACACACACACACACACACACACACACACACACACACACACACACAGATAGATAGATAGACACACACACACACACACACACACACACACACACACACACACACACACACACACACACACACACATACACAGAGATAGACACACACACACACACACACACACACACACACACACACACACACACACACACACACACACACACACACACACACACACACACACACACACACACAGAGAGATAGACACACACACCAACAGAGATATACACACACACCAAAAACCACCTGTTACGACAGATTGTATGTTTCTTACTAATTCAAAGACATTCATCATTCATTTGTGTATGTATGTGTACCTGTCTGTGTGTTTGCCTGTCTGTCTGTGTGTGTGTGTGTGTGTGTGTGTGTGTGTGTGTGTGTGTGTGTGTGTGTGTGTGTGTGTGTGTGTGTGTGTGTGTGTGTGTGTGTGTGTGTGTGAGACTCACGAGATGGCCTCGATCATGTCTACTCCCATCTCCACACAGCAGTGGGCGTGGTCGGCCCGGGGCTCAGGCAGCCCCGACACACAGTAGTAGCAGTCCCCAAGGATCTTTATCCTCAGACAGTGGTTCTCCTGTAGTACACAGATACACACACAGTAGTAGCGGTCCCCAAGGATCTTTATCCTCAGACAGTTGTTCTCCTGTAGTACACAGACACACACACAGTAGTAGCAGTCCCCAAGGATCTTTATCCTCAGACAGTGGTTCTCCTGTAGTACACAGACACACACACAGTAGTAGCAGTCCCCAAGGATCTTTATCCTCAGACAGTGGTTCTCCTGTAGTACACAGACACACACACAGTCAGACATGCGCAACCGCACGGCGGACACACACTCACACATGGTACTATTGGTGAATAAACAGCATAAAAGTAGAAGATTGACGTATAACACTAAAATCTAACTAACTGCTTACCGAAGCTAGTTTGTCGAAGCGAGCAAAAAGTTCATTCAGTGTCATCACCAACTCTTGTGCTGTGCATTGTGATGCCAGGCTGGTGAATCCTTCGATGTCTGCAAACAGTATACTGTCGGAAGAAGAGGGAGAAAGACAACAAAGAGAATATGAGCGTAAGAGGAAGAGAATGAGAGAGCGAAAAAAAGAGAGGAAGTGAGTGAGGAAGAGACAGAGAGAGATCAATAACCCATAGTTAACATGGTCTAACGCCTCCCAGCCTGTCTGTTGAGAGAGAGAAGGAGAGAGAGACAGAGAGAGAGACAGAGATATATATAGAGAGAGAGACACAGAGACAGAGACAGAGAGAGAAATATAAATAAAGAGAGAAACAGAGAGAAGGAGAGAGAGACAGAGAGCGAGAGAGAGAGAAACAGAGATAGAGAGAGAGAGAGACAGAGACAGAGAGAAACAGAGATAGAGAGAGACACAGAGACAGAGACAGAGAAATAGAGATAAAGAGAGAAACAGAGAGAGATCAATAACCCATAATTAACATGGTCTAGCGCCTCCCAGCCTGTCTGTTGAGAGAGAGAAGGAGAGCGAGACAGAGAGAGAGACAGAGAGAGAGAGAAACAGAGATAGAGACAGAGAGAGATCAATAACCCATAATTAACATGGTCTAGTGCCTTCCAGCCTGTCTGTTGAGAGACGGAGAGAGAGACAGAGACAGAGAGAGAGACAGAGAGAGAGAGAAACAGAGAGAGAGACAGAGACAGAGAGAGAGAAACAGAGAGAGAGACAGAGACAGAGAGAGAGAAACAGAGAGAGAAACAGAGATAGAGACAGAGAGAGAGAGAGAGAGAGAGAGAGAGAGAGAGAGAGAGAGAGAGAGAGAGAGAGAGAGAGAGATCCTCAGACAGTGGTTCTCCTGTAGTACACAGACACACACACAGTAGTAGCAGATCTGGCTAAAAATACTTGAATCAGTCATAGAGCCCATTGCCCTTTATGGTTGTGAGGTCTGGGGTCCGCTCACCAACCAAGATTTCACAAAATGGGACAAACACCAAATTGAGACTCTGCATGCAGAATTCTGCAAAAATATCCTCCGTGTACAACGTAGAACACCAAATAATGCATGCAGAGCAGAATTAGGCCGATACCCACTAATTATCAAAATCCAGAAAAGAGCCGTTAAATTCTACAACCACCTAAAAGGAAGCGATTCCCAAACCTTCCATAACAAAGCCATCACCTACAGAGAGATGAACCTGGAGAAGAGTCCCCTAAGCAAGCTGGTCCTAGGGCTCTGTTCACAAACACAAACACACCCCACAGAGCCCCAGGACAACAGCACAATTAGACCCAACCAAATCATGAGAAAACAAAAAGATAATTACTTGACACATTGGAAAGAATTAACAAAAAAACAGAGCAAACTAGAATGCTATTTGGCCCTAAACAGAGAGTACACAGTGGCAGAATACCTGACCACTGTGACTGACCCAAACTTAAGGAAAGCTTTGACTATGTACAGACTCAGTGAGCATAGCCTTGCTATTGAGAAAGGCCGCCGTAGGCAGACATGGCTCTCAAGAGAAGACAGGCTATGTGCTCACTGCCCACAAAATGAGGTGGAAACTGAGCTGCACTTCCTAACCTCCTGCCCAATGTATGACCATATTAGAGAGACATATTTCCCTCAGATTACACAGATCCACAAAGAATTTGAAAACAAATCCAATTTTGATAAACTCCCATATCTACTGGGTGAAATTCCACAGTGTGCCATCACAGCAGCAAGATTTGTGACCTGTTGCCACAAGAAAAGGGCAACCAGTGAAGAACAAACACCATTGTAAATACAACCCATATTTATGCTTATTTATTTTAACTTGTGTGCTTTAACCATTTGTACATTGTTACAACACTGTATATATATAATATGACATTTGTAATGTCTTTCTTGTTTTGAAACTTCTGTATGTGTAATGTTTACTGTTAATTTGTATTGTTTATTTCACTTTTGTGTATTATCTACCTCACTTGCTTTGGCAATGTTAACACATGTTTCCCATGCCAATAAAGCCCCTTGAATTGAATTGAATTGAATTGAATTGAGAGAGAGAGAGAGAGAGAGAGAGAGAGAGAGAGAGAGAGAGAGAGAGAGAGAGAGAGAGAGAGAGACAGAGACAGAGACAGAGACAGAGACAGAGACAGAGACAGAGACAGAGACAGAGACTGACAGAGACAGAGAGACATTTATTCTGGTCTGCTTTCCGTCTGGGCCCATATAGGTCACCTCCCTCCTTCCTTCCTTCAGCAATCCCCCCCATCTCTCTCCAGTGAAGACGTCTCAGTATGGTTCTCATTTTCTAACTTGTGATAGTAATTAAAAGGAAGAGAAAAAACAACAACAGATGGCGCTGTTGCCCCCTTTTTCAATGACTCAATATTACAACCACTGACAGAATAAGATAGACGATCTCTGCGGAATTGTCAATGCAACACACCTTTATGGTGAGTGGATAGTTTAGACTAGCTCAGGTAGTCAAGATAGTTTAGACTAGCTCGGGTAGTCAAGATAGTAGTCTCAGGTAGTCAAGATAGTTTAGACTAGCTCAGGTAGTCAAGATAGTTTAGACTAGCTCAGGTAGTCAAGATAGTTTAGACTAGCTCAGGTAGTCAAGATAGTTTAGACTAGCTCAGGTAGTCAAGATAGTTTAGACTAGCTCAGGTAGTCAAGATAGTTTAGACTAGCTCAGGTAGTCAAGATAGTTTAGACTAGCTCAGGTAGTCAAGATAGTTTAGACTAGCTCAGGTAGTCAAGGTAGTTTAGACTAGCTCAGGTAGTCAAGATAGTTTAGACTAGCTCAGGTAGTCAAGATAGTAGTCTCAGGTAGTCAAGATAGTTTAGACTAGCTCAGGTAGTCAAGATAGTAGTCTCAGGTAGTCAAGATAGTTTAGACTAGCTCAGGTAGTCAAGATAGTTTAGACTAGCTCAGGTAGTCAAGATAGTAGTCTCAAGTAGTCAAGATAGTTTAGACTAGCTCAGGTAGTCAAGATAGTAGTCTCAGGTAGTCAAGATAGTTTAGACTAGCTCAGGTAGTCAAGATAGTTTAGACTAGCTCAGGTAGTCAAGATAGTTTAGACTAGCTCAGGTAGTCAAGATAGTTTAGACTAGCTCAGGTAGTCAAGATAGTTTAGACTAGCTCAGGTAGTCAAGATATTTTAGACTAGCTCAGGTAGTCAAGATAGTTTAGACTAGCTCAGGTAGTCAAGATAGTTTAGACTAGCTCAGGTAGTCAAGATAGTTTAGACTAGCTCAGGTAGTCAAGATAGTTTAGACTTGCTCAGGTAGTCAAGATAGTTTAGACTAGCTCAGGTAGTCAAGATAGTTTAGACTAGCTCAGGTAGTCAAGATAGTTTAGACTAGCTCAGGTAGTCAAGATAGTTTAGACTAGCTCAGGTAGTCAAGATAGTTTAGACTAGCTCAGGTAGTCCAGGGAAGCATGTGAAAATGTTACTGTCATTATCCTGAATTCCTCTCAAGGTTCATAGGAGGAAGAAGTCCCAGGGAGGGACATTGGATCCTCTCCTCTGCTGTTCTTTAAGAGGTATTGTTGGTGTGTGTCCATGGTTACCTGACGTTGTCATGTTTCTGGATGTAGATCTTGTGGAACATCATATCTTCCTTCTTGGCGTTGATTTCTGCCTTCATCTCCATGGCAACGTGCCTTGGAAGCACCGACAGCAGCAAGCGCTCCTGGAGAATGTGTATGATAGACAGAGGAAAAGGGGGAAGAGAGAGAGAAGCAGAAAGAGAGTGATAGATGGAGAGAAAGATGATGTGGAGTGAGCGAGAGAGGGAGAGAGAGGGAAGCAGAGCGAGAGAGGGAGAGAGAAGCAGAGCGAGAGAGGGAGAGAGGGGGAGAAGTAGAGAGAGTCAACAGCAACCTTGGGAAAATCCTCTGCATTATCATTAATAGCAGACTCGTACATTTCCTCAGTGAAAACAATATACTGAGCAAATGTCAAATTGGCTTTTTACCAAATTGTCGTACGACAGACCATGTATTCACCCTGCACACCCTAATTGACAAACAAACAAAACAAAACAAAGGCAAAGCCTTCTCATGCTGGAAAGTGGTGTTGGGGGAAAAACATACAACATTATAAAATCCATGTACACAAACAAGTGTACAGTTAAAATTGGCAAAAAACACACACATTTCTCCCCACAGGGCCATGGGGTGAGACAGGGATGCAGCTTAAGCCCCACCCTCTTCAACATATATATCAACAAATTGGCGAGGACACTAGAACAGTCTGCAGCACCCGGCCTCACCCTACTAGAATCTGAAGTCAAATGTCTACTGTTTGCTGATGATCTGGTGCTTCTGTCACCAAGGAGGGCCTTACAGCAGCACCTACACTACCGTTCAAACGTTTGGGGTCACTTAGAAATGTCCCTGTTTTTGAAAGAAAAGCACATTTTGTTGTCCATTAAAATAACAGAAATACAGAAATATAGTGTAGACATTGTTAATGTTGTAAAAGACTATTGTTGTTATAATGTTTCTGCCACCATATCTTACGGCAAAATAAAGCTTCTGGAAATCAGGACAGCGACCACTCACCTCGGATTAGACAAAGATTTTTTCCTCAAAAAGCAGGACACAAACATCCCCGTCATTGGCAAGAGAAAGAGACGCAGGTACAGAGGACACAGAGCGGGGTGCCTCGTAAGGATCCGCAGACGGCAAGTGGGAAAGCTGCCGTTACCGTCAATATTACTTGCCATCATGCAATCATTGGACAATAAATTAGACGAGGTACGATCACGAATATCCTACCAACGGGACATCAAAAACTGTAACATCTTATTATTCATGGAACTGTGGCTGAATGATGACATGGATATTCAGCTAGTGTCATATACGCTGCACCGGCTAGATAGAACAGCACACTCCGGAAAGACGAAGGGGGGGGCGGTCTGTGCATATTTGTAAACAACAGCTGGTGCACGAAATCTAAAATCTCTTGATTTTGCTCGCCTGAAGTAGAGTATCTTAGGATAAACTGTAGACCAAACTATTTGCAAAAATCCATACTTTTCGTGGCTGTTTATTTACCCCCACAAACGGATGCTGGCACTAAGACCGCACTCAGTCAGCTGTATAAGGAAATAAGCAAACAGGAAACTGCTCACCCAGAGGTGGTGCTCCTAGTGGCCGGGGACTTTAATGCAGGGAAATTTAAATCACTTTTACCTAATTTCTATCAACATGTTAAATGCGCAAACAGAGGGAAAAAAATCTAAATCACCTGTACTCCACACACAGAGACACATACAAAGCTCTCTCTCGCCCTCCATTTGGTAAATCCGACCACAATTCTATCCTCCTGATTCCTGCTTACAAGCAAAAATTAAAGCAGGAAGCACCAGTGACTCGGTCTATAAAAAAAGTGGTCAGATGAAGCAGATGCTAAACTACAGGACTGTTTTGCTAGCACAGACTGGAACATGTTCCGGGATTCCTCCGATGGCATTGAGGAGTACACCACATCAGTCACTGGCTTTATCAATAAGTGCATCGAGGACGTCGTCCCCCACAGTGACTGTACGTACAGTTGAAGTCAGAAGTTTACATACACTTAGGTTGGAGTCATTAAAACCCATGTTTAAACCACTCCACAAATTTCTTGTTAACAAACTATAGTTTTGGCAAGTCGGTTAGGACATCTACTTTGTGCTTGACACAAGTAATTTTTCCACCGATTGTTTACAGACAGATTATTTCACTTATAATTGTCACGACTTCCGCTGAAGTCGGCCCCTCTCCTTGTTCGGCGGTCGACGTCACCGGCATTCTAGCCACCGCCGATCCACTTTTCATTTTCCATCTGTTCTGTCTTTGTCTTATCACACCTGGCTTCACTTAATCAATTACTTGTTTATTATTTAACCCCCTGTTCTACATGTTGTATTTGTGAGTGATTGTTTGTTGTATTGTGGTCCGTATTGTGTGGCCGTGTATATTACGTGTTATGTTGGAAATTTTGAGTAAAGTATTTTATTACTCATATCTGCTGTCCTGCGCCTGACTCATCTCACCAGCTACACAGAGACGCCTTTACAATAATTCACCGTATCACAATTCCAGTGGGTCAGAAGTTTACATACACTAAGTTGACTGTGCCTTTAAACAGCTTGGAAAATTCCAGAAAATTATGTCATGGCTTTAGAAGCTTCTGATAGGCTAATTGACATAATTTGAGTCAATTGGAGGTGTACCTGTGGATGTATTTCAAGGCCAACCTTCAAACTCTTTGCTTGACATCATGGGAAAATCAAAAGAAATCAGCCAAGACCTCAGACAAAAAAATTGTAGACCTCCACAAGTCTGGTTCATCCTTGGGAGCAATTTCCAAATGTTTTGAAGGTACGTTTATTTGTACAAACAATAGTACGCAAGTATAAACACCATGGGACCACGCAGCCATCACACCGCTCAGGAAGGAGACGCGATGTCTCCTAGAGATGAACGTACATTGGTGCGAAAAGTGCAAATCAATCCCAAAACAACAGCAAAGGACCTTGTGAAGATGCTGGAGGAAACAGGTACAAAAGTATCTATATCAACAGTAAAACGAGTCCTGTAACAACATAACCTGAAAGGCCGCTCAGCAAGGAAGAAGCCACTGCTCTAATACTGCCATAAAAAAGCCAGACTACTGTTTGCAACTACACATGGGGACAAATATCATACTTTTTTGGAGAAATGTCCTCTGGTCTGATGAAACTAAAATAGAACTGTTTGGCCATAATGACCATCGTTATGTTTGGAGGAAAAAGGGGGATGCTTGCAAACCGAAGAACACCATCCCAACCGTGAAGCATGGGGGTGGCAGCATCATGTTGTGTGGGTGCTTTGCTGCAGGAGAGGCTGGGGCACTTCACAAAATAGATGGCATAATGAGGGAGGAAAATTATGTGGATATATTGAAGCAACATTTCAAGAAATCAGTCAGGGAGTTAAAGCTTGGTCGCAAATGGGTCTTCCAAATGGACAATGACACCAAGCATACTTCCAAAGTTCTGGCAAAATGGCTTAAGGACAACAAAGTCAAGGTATTGGAGTGGCCACCACCTCAATCCTATAGATAATTTGTGGGCAGAACTGAAAAAGTGTGAGTGAGCAAGGAGCCCTACAAACCTGAAGCAGTTACACCAGCTCTGTCAGGAGGAATGGGCCAAAATTCACCCAATTAATTGTGGGAAGCTTGTGGAAGGCTACCCGAAACGTTTTCCCCAAGTTAAACAATTTAAAGGCAACGCTACCAAATACTAATTGAGTGTATGTAAACTTCTGACCCACTGGGAATGTGATGAAAGAAATAAAAGCTGAAATAAATCATTCCCTCTACTATTATTCGGACATTTCACATTCTCAAAATAAAGTGGTGATCTTAACTGACCCGAGACAGGGAATTTTTACTAGGATTAAATGTCAGGAATTGTGAAAAACTGAGTTTAAATGTATTTGGTGAAGGTGCATGTAAACTTCCGACTTCAACTGTACATACCCCAACCAGAAGCCATGGATCACAGGCAACATTCTCACTGAGCTAAAGGGTAGAGCTGCCACTTTCAAGGTGCGGGACTCTAACCCGGAAGCTTATAACAAATCCTTGCAAACTATTACAGACTACAATGGAAAGCACAGCCGCGAACTGCCCAGTGACACTTCGAGGCAAGCAACACTGAGGCATACTTCGAGGCAAGCAACACTGAGGCATGCATGAGAGCATCAGCTGTTCCAGATGAGCGTGTGATAACGCTCTCCTTAGCTGATGTGAGTAAGACCTTTCAATAGATCAACATTCCCCAAGCCGCGGGGCCAGACGGATTACCAGGACGTGTGATCCGGGCATGTGCTGACCAACTGGCAGATGTCTTCACTGACATTTTCAACATGTCCCTGATTGAGTCTGTAATACCAACATGTTTCAAGCAGACCACCATAGTCCCTGTGCCCAAGAACACAAAGGCAACCTGCCTAAAGGACTACAGACACGTCCGTAGCCATGAAGTCCTTTGAAAGGCTGGTCAGGGCTCACATTAACACCATTATCCCAGAAACCCTAGACCCACTCCAATTTGCATACCGCCCAAACAGATCCACAGATGATGCAATCTCTAATGCACTCCACACTGCCCTTTCCCACCTGGACAAAAGGAACACCTACGTGAGAATGCTATTCATTGACTATAGCTCGGCGCTCAACACCATAGTAGCCTCAAAGCTCATCACTAAGCTAAGGATCCTGGGACTAAACATCTCCCTCTGCAACTGGATGCTGGACTTCCTGACGGGCCGCCCCCAGGCGATGAGGGTAGGTAGCAACACATCCGCCACGCTGATCCTCAACACTGGAGACCCTCAGGGGTGCGTGCTCAGTCCCGTCCTGTACTCCCTGTTCACCCACGACTGCGTGGCCTGGCACGACTCCAACACCATCATTAAGTTTGCAGATGACACAACAGGTGTAGTCCTGATTACTGACAACGATGAGACAGCCTACAAGGAGGAGGTCAGAGACCTGGCCGGGTGGTGCCAGAATAACAAACTATCCGTCAACTGAATCAGGACAAAGGAGATGATTGTGGACTACAGGAAAAGGAGGACAGAGCACGCCCCCATTCTCATCGACGGGTCTGCAGTGGAGCAGGTTGAGAGCTTCAAGTTCCTTGGTGTCCACATCACCAACAAACTAGAATGGTCCAAACACACCAAGAATGTCGTGAAGAGGGCACGACAAAGCCTATTCCCCCCCAGGAGACTGAAAAGAATTGGCATGGGTCCTCAGATCCTCAAAAGGTTCTACAGCTACAACATCGAGAGCATCCTGACTGGTTGCATCACTGCCTGGTATGGCAACTGCTCAGAGGGTAGTGCTTACGGCCCAGTACATCACTGCTCAGAGGGTAGTGCGTACTGCCCAGTACATCACTGGGGCTAAGCTGCCTACCATCCAGGACCTCTACACCAGGCGGTGTCAGAGGAAGGCCCTAAAAATTGTCAAAGACCCCAAGCCACCCCAGTCATAAAATGTTCTCTCTACTTCCGCAATGCAAGCGGTACCGGAGCGCCAAGTCTAGGACCAAAAGGCTTCTCAACAGCTTTTACCCCCAAGCCATAAGACTACTGAACAGGTATTCAAATGGCTACACAGAATATTTGCATTGTCCCGTCCCCCCAACCCCTCTTTTACGCTGCTGCTACTCTCTGTTTATCATATATGCATAGTCACGTTAACTATACATTCATGTACACACTACCTCAATTAGCCCAAGTAACCGGTGCCCCCACACATTGGCTACCCGGACTATCTGCATTTTGTCCAGCCACCCACCACCCACCAACCCCTCTTTTACGCTACTGCTACTCTCTGTTCATCATATATGCATAGTCACTTTAACCATACCTACATGTACATACTACCTCAATTAGCCTGACTAACCGGTGCCTGTATATAGCCTCGCTACTGTATAAAGCCTCGCTACTGTATATAGCCTCGCTACTGTTATTTTTCACTGTCTTTTTTCTGTTGCTTTTATTTCTTTACTTAAATATTGTTCACCTTATACCTATTTTTTACTTAAAGATTGCAGTGTTGGTTAGGGCCTGTAAGTAAGCATTTCACTGTAAGGTTGTATTTGGCGCACGTGACGAATAAACTTTGATTTGATTTGTAGCTGAAAACAGCAGATTTTTTATGGAATATCTACATAGGCGTACAGAGGCCCATTATCAGCAACCATCACTCCTGTGTTCCAATGGCACGTTGTGTTAGCTAATCCAAGCTTATCATTTTAAAAGGCTAATTGATCATTAGAAAACCCTTTCGCAATTATGTTAGCACAGCTGAAAACTGTTGTTCTGATTAAAGAAGCAATAAAACTGGCCTTCTTTAGATTAGTTGAGTATCTGGAGCATCAGAATTTGTGGGTACGGATTACAGGATCAAAACGGCCAGAAACAAAGGACTTTCTTCTGAAACTCGTCAGTCTTTTTTTGTTCTGAGAAATGAAGGCTATCCCATGCTAGAAATTGCCAAGAAACTGAAGATCTCGTACAATGCTGTATACTACTCCCTTCACAGAACAGCGCAAACTGGCTCTAACCAGAATAGAAAGAGGAGTGGGAGGCCCCGGTGCACAACTGAGCAAGAGGACAAGTACATTAGTGTCTAGTTTGAGAAACAGACGCCTCACAAGTCCTCAACTGGCAGCTTCATTAAAAAGTACCCGCAAAACACCAGTCTCAACGTCAACAGTGAAGAGGAGACTCCGGGATGCTGTCCTTCTAGGCAGAGTTGAAAATGTTTTTTAAAGAAAAGATTAAGATGGGCAAAAGAACACATATACTGGACAGATATATGGCTTTTTCTTTGCAACTCTGCCTAGAAGGCCAGCATCCTGGAGTCTCCTCTTCACTGTTGACGTTGAGACTGGTGTTTTGCGGGTACTATTTAATGAAGCTGCCAGTTGAGGAATTGTGAGGTGTCTGTTTCTCAAACTAGACACTCTAATGTGTAATGTTTACTGTTCATTTTTATAGTTTATTTCACTTTTGTATATTATCTACTTCACTTGCTTTGGCAATGTTAACATATGATTCCCATGCCAATAAAGTCCCTTCAATTTAATTTAATTGAGAGAGAGAGAGATGATGTGGAGGGAGTGAGAGAGGGAGAGAGAGAAGTAGAGAGGGGGAGAAGCAGAGAGAGAGAGAGAGAGATGATGTGGATGGAGTGAGAGAGGGAGAGAGAAGCAGAGAGAGAGAGAGAGGATGTGAAGGGAGTGAGAGAGGGAGAGAGAAGCAGAGAGAGAGGGAGAAGCAGAGAGAGAGAGAGGATGTGGAGGGAGAAAGAAGCAGAGAGAGAGAGAGAGGATGTGGAGGGAGCGAGAGAGACAGAGAGAAAGAAAAGGCAGAGAGAAAAGCCCTCAGTTCAACCCATTCACTTTCATGTGTTTTTCATGCGTTTCACAGCTAGACATCTCAATGAGTAACTGCCTTGAGTACCATTCATTCTTAGGAATACTGCATGGGAACATGGTAGAACATGGGAACATGGCAGAACACAGAGGCATTCAGATATACTCTATACTGTTGACCCACAAAATGAATAAAGCATATTTCGATAAACAATTGTAATGGCATGTGTAAGCGTGTGCTCCTCCCTGTGAGTGTGTGTGTGCATGCCTCTGTGTGTGTATAGCCTACCTGTTGCTGGTTCTCTCTCTGCAGGTAGAGCCGGGCCTGGATGTACCCCCTGGTCTCCTGAAAGGCCTGTCTCTGAGACACCTCGGCAGGGTAGTGGGTACAGATACCTATCATGTTGGTACACAGGAAGACCAACGCATTGGCACTCAGCTGGAGGAGGAGAGAGACAGTGGGGGAGAGGAGAGAGAGTGGGGGAGAGGAGAGAGAGAGTGGGGGAGAGGAGAGAGAGAGTGGGGGAGAGGAGAGAGAGAGTGGGGGAGAGGAGAGAGAGAGAGTGGGGGAGAGGAGAGAGAGAGTGGGGGAGAGGAGAGAGAGAGAGTGGGGGGGAGGAGACAAATGTTACTTTTTATTACTTACTTTATTGAGATACCCTTACATACTTAAGTTCCCTTCATGAGAGAGAGAGAGAGAGAGGGGGAGAGAGAGGGAGAGAGAGAGACATAGAGAGAGAGAGAGCGAGAGAGAGAGAGAGAGAGAGAGAGAGAGAGAGAGAGAGAGAGAGAGAGAGAGAGAGAGAGAGAGAGAGAGAGAGAGAGAGAGAGAGAGAGAGAGAGAGAGAGAGAGAGAGAGACACAGAGAGAGGGGGGAGAGAGAAAGACAGAGGGGGGAGAGAGAGAGAGACAGAGACAGAGAGAGAGACAGAGAGAGAGACTTTTCTGTGAGACTTTAAAACTCTATAAACGTACACTCAGAACCAAAAAAGCACAGTACAACAGCAAGCAGCTGACACTAATTGAGGAGTCCATAAACACAAACAACTTCTGGCAAAATTGAAGAAAATAAAAAAAATATTAACAAGAGGAATTAGCGATACAAAATGGTGACATATGGACAACCCATTTTAAAACACTCTACAACACCGTTCAAATTGACACAAACGCAGAACAACGCCAAATTCATGAGAAGTTGAATGGATTAGAAAAAGCTATACAGGACAATCAAAATCCATTGGACTCCCCAATTACTGACCAGGAGCTCTATAAGAAACTTCAGGCTCTCAAATTTAAAAAGGCATGCGGACCTGATGGCATCCTAAATGAGATGCTCAAACTAGTGCAAAATTTCAATTGGCTATATTAAAACTGTTTAATTTGATCCTGAGTGTAGGTTATTTCCCTGACATCTGGAATCAAGGACTCATAACCCCAATCTTTAAGAACGGAGACAAATTTGACCCTAACAATTACAGAGGCATTTGTGTGAACAGTAACCTGGGGAAGGTTTTCTGTAGTATTATCAATGTAAGAGTTCTAAACTTCCTTAATAAGCACAATGTCTTGAGTAAAAGCCAAATTGGATTTATACCAAAACATCGCACAACTGATCATATTTACACCCTACACACCCTGATAGATAAACATGTCCACCAAAATAATACCAAAATATACGCTTGCTTTATCGACTTCCAAAAAGCATTTGATTCTATTTGGCATACAGGACTGTTCTACAAAGTCATTGAAAGTGGTGTAGGGAGTAAAACATATGACATAATTAAATCAATGTATACTGGCAATACATGCAGCATTAAAATTGGTAAGAAAATAACAGAATTCTTTAACCAGGGGCAGGAAGCCAAGGTTGCAATCTGAGCCCTGCACTCTTCAATATTTACATGAACGAATTTGCCACTATTCTAGAAAATCCTCAGCCCCTGGTGTTAGTCTCCACAATTCAGAAGTTAAATGCCTACTCTTTGCAGATGACCTATGCCTGCTGTCACCCACAGCACATGACCTACAGCAGAGCTTGGACCTGCTAAAGCAGTACTGCCAGACCTGGGCCATAAACCCCAAAAATACTAAAATAATGATTTTCGAGAGAAGATCCAGATCTCAGGGAATTAGACCAAAGTTCTCAATTGGTACAAAATATATAGAGTACTATACACACTACAATTACTTAGGTTTAAAAATAAGCTCAACTGGACACCTTAATGAGGCAGTGAATGAACTGAGAGAGAAAACACGCAGGGCATTCTACGCCATTAAAAAGCTAATTCAAATTGAAATACCTATTAAAATTTGGCTAAAACTAATTGAATATGTCATTGAACCAATTGCACTTTATGGCAGTGAGGTGTGGAGTCCACTTGCAAAACAAGATTTCATCAAATGGGACAAACACCCCATCGAAACCCTGCATGCAGAGTTCTGTAAGATTCTCCTACATGTCCAGAGGAAAACTACAAACAATGCATGCAGGGCAGAATTAGGCCAATATCCACTAATAATAAAAACTAAAAAAAAAGCAATTCAGTTTTGGAAACATCTAAAATACAGTGACCCCCTCTCATATCATTACCAAGCCCTGCAATGCCAAGTGCTGAGCAAAGAAAAGAGTCCCCTCATCCAGCTGGTCCTGGGGCTGAGTTCACAAACCTGTTCTACTAACACACTGAAGCCTCAGGACCAGAACATCCAATCAACAGAATAAACCAAATTACAACACAGTCAAAACAAAACGACATTGCTTATTGGGAAACACAAGCACAAACACAAAGCAAAATGCAGTGCTATCTGGCCCTAAATCGACAGTACACCGTGGCTAAATATTTGACCATGGTTACTGATCAAAACCTTAGAAAAACCTTGACAAAGTACAGGCTCAGTGAGCACAGCCTTGCCATTGAGAAGGGTAGATACAGGAAAACCTGGCTCCCTGTAGAGGAAAGGCTCTGCAACCACTGCACAACAGCAGAACCTGAGACGGAGCTGCATTTCCTGACAAAATGTCAAAAATATAAAACAAGTAGAGTGTCATTTTCCCAAATTTGAAACCCTTATTCAAGGTTTCAAAGACCTCTCTGACGAGGATAGGCTACCCATCCTGTTGGGGGAGGACGCAGAGAGCTGTGGGTTGGCAGCGCACTACATTGCTGCCTGCCATAAGTTGAGGGACAGTGTCTGACAGACCAATCAACCTGCACATGTACTCTACTGTATGCTTATTGTTATTGTTAATCAGTTAACCACCTAACTGAGGAACTCAATTTAACCTTGTACAATACCCTAGATGCAGTCCCACCCATAAAAACTAAAAACATTTGTCATAAGAAACTAGCTCCCTGGTATACAGAAAGTACCCGAGTCCTGAAGCAAGCTTTCAGAAAATTGGAACGGAAATAGCGCCACACCAAACTGGAAGTCTTCCGACTAGCTTGGAAAGACAGTACCATGCAGATTCGAAGAGCCCTCACTGCTGCTCGATCATCCTATTTTTCCAACTTAATTGAGGAAAATAAGAACAATCCAAAATGTATTTTTGATACTGTCGCAAAGCTAACTAAAAAGCAGCATTCCCCAAGTGAGGATGGCTTTCACTTCAGCAGTAATAAATTCATGAACTTCTTTGAGGAAAAGATCATGATCATTAGAAAGCAAATTACGGACTCCTCTTTAAATCTGCGTATTCCTCCAAAGCTCAGCTGTCCTGAGTCTGCACAACTATGCCAGAACTTAGGACCAAGAGAGACACTTAAGTGTTTTAGTACTATATCTCTTGACACAATGATGACAATAATCATGGCCTCTAAACCTTCAAGCTGCATACTGGACACTATTCCAACTAAACTACTGAAAGAGCTGCTTCCTGTGCTCGGCCCTCCTATGTTGAACATAATAAACGGCTCTCTATCCACCGGATGTGTACCAAACTCACTAAAAGTGGCAGTAATAAAGCCTCTCTTGAAAAAGCCAAACCTTGACCCAGAAAATATAAAAAACTATCGGCCTATATCGAATCTTCCATTCCTCTCAAAAAAAATTGAAAAAGCTGTTGCGCAGCAACTCACTGCCTTCCTGAAGACAAACAATGTATACGAAATGCTTCAGTCTGGTTTTAGACCCCATCATAGCACTGAGACTGCACTTGTGAAGGTGGTAAATGACCTTTTAATGGCGTCAGACCGAGGCTCTGCATCTGTCCTCGTGCTACTAGACCTTAGTGCTGCCTTTGATACCATCGATCACCACATTCTTTTGGAGAGATTGGAAACCCAAATTGGTCTACACAGACAAGTTCTGGCCTGGTTTAGATCTTACCTGTTGGAAAAATATCAGTTTGTCTCTGTGAATGGTTTGTCCTCTGACAAATCAACTGTACATTTCGGTGTTCCTCAAGGTTCCGTTTTAGGACCACTATTGTTTTCACTATATATTTTACCTCTTGGGGATGTCATTCAAAAACATAATGTTAACTTTCACTGCTATGCGGATGACACAGAGCTGTACATTTCAATGAAACATGGTGAAGCCCCAAAATTGCCCTCGCTAGAAGCCTGTGTTTCAGACATAAGGAAGTGGATGGCTGAAAACTTTCTACTTTTAAACTCGGACAAAACAGAGATGCTTGTTCTAGGTCCCAAGAAACAAAGAGATCTTCTGTTGAATCTGACAATTAATCTTGATGGTTGTAAAGTCGTCTCAAATAAAACTGTGAAGGACCTCGGCGTTACTCTGGACCCTGATCTCTCTTTTGACGAACATATCAAGACTGTTTCAAGGACAGCTTTTTTCCATCTACGTAACATTGCAAAAATCAGAAATGTTCTGTCCAAAAATGATGCAGAAAAATGAATCCATGCTTTTGTTACTTCTAGGTTAGACAACTGCAATGCTCTACTTTCCGGCTACCCGGATAAAGCACTAAATAAACTTCAGTTAGTGCTAAATACGGCTGCTAGAATCCTGACTAGAACCAATTTTTTTTTATCATATTACTCCAGTGCTAGCTTCCCTACACTGGCTTTCTGTTAAGGCAAGGGCTGATTTCAAGGTTTTACTGTTAACCTACAAAGCGTTACATGGGCTTGCTCCTACCTATCTTTCTGAGTTGGTCCTGCCGTACATACCTACACGTACGCTACGGTCACAAGACGCATGCCTCCTAATTGTCCCTAGAATTTCTAAGCAAACAGCTGGAGGCAGGGCTTTCTCCTATAGATCTCCATTTTTATGGAATGGTCTGCCTACCCATGTGAGAGACGCAGACTCGGTCTCAACCTTTAAGTCTTTACTGAAGACTCATCTCTTCAGTAGGTCATATGATTGAGTGTAGTCTGGCCCAGGAGTGTGAAGGTGAACGGAAAGGCTCTGGAGCAACGAACCGCCCTTGCTGTCTCTGCCTGGCCGGTTCCCCTCTCTCCACTGGGATTCTCTGCCTCTAACCCTATTACAGGGGCTGAGTCACTGGCTTACTGGTGCTCTTTCATGCCGTCCCTAGGAGGGGTGCGTCACTTGAGTGGGTTGAGTCACTGACGTGATCTTCCTGTCTGGGTTGGCGCCCCCCCCCTTGGTTTGTGCCGTGGCGGAGATCTTTGTGGGCTATACTCGGCCTTGTCTCAGGATGGTAAGTTGGTGGTTGAAGATTTCCCTCTAGTGGTGTGGGGGCTGTGCTTTGGCAAAGTGGGTGGGGTTATATCCTTCCGGTTTGGCCCTGTCCGGGGGTATCATCGGATGGGTCCACAGTGTCTCCTGACCCCTCCTGTCTCAGCCTCCAGTATTTATGCTGCAGTAGTTAATGTGTCGGGGGGCTAGGGTCAGTTTGTTATATCTGGAGGACTTCTCCTGTCTTATCCGGTGTCCTGTGTGAATTTAAGTATGCTCTCTCTAATTCTCTCCTTCTCTCTCTCTTTCTTTCTCTCTCTCGGAGGACCTCAGCCCTAGGACCATGCGTCAGGACTACCTGGCATGATGACTCCTTGCTGTCCCCAGTCCACCTGGCCTTGCTGCTGCTCCAGTTTCAACTGTTCTGCCTGCGGCTATGGAACCCTGACCTGTTCACCGGACGTGCTAAAAAAGCCAACTGACATTTACTCCTGAGGTGCTGACTTGCTGCACCCTCGATAACTACTGTGATTATTATTATTTGACCATGCTGGTAATTTATGAACATTTGAACATCTTGGCCATGTTCTGTTGAAATTGAAATTGAAATTGAGAGAGAGAGAGAGAGAGAGAGAGAGAGAGAGAGAGAGAGAGAGAGAGAGAGAGAGAGAGAGAGAGAGAGAGATGGTTTTTCAAAAGTCATCATTCTTGAGATGTCTTATAGGCTATAAATTGGGATGTCTATACATTTCTCAGAAAATCTATACATTTCCTGGGATATCTATACATTTCTCAGAAAATCTATACATTTCCTGGAATATCTATACACAATCTTCGCACTGGTAAATGTACAGATTAACAGGGAAATCTACACTGAACAAAAATATAAACGCAACATGCAACAATTTCAAAGATTTTACTGAGTTACAGTTCATAAAAGTAAATCAGTCAATTGAAATAAATTAATTAGGCCCTAATCTATGGATTTTACATGACTGGGAATACAGATATGCATCTATTGGTCAAAAAAAAGATAGGGGTGTGGATTAGAAAACCAGTCAGTATCTGGTGTGACCACCATTTGTCTCAAGCAGTGCAACACATCTCCCTCACATAGAGTTGATCAGGCTGTTGATTGTGGCCTGTGGAATGTTGTCCCACTCCTCCTCAATGGCTGTGCGAAGTTGCTGGATATTTTAGTGGGAACTGGAACGTGCTGTCGTACACGTCGATCCGGAGCATCCCAAATATGCTCAATGGGTGACATGTCTGGTGAGTATGCAGGCCATGCAAGAACTGGGACAAGAACTGGGACATTTTCAGCTTCCAGGAATTGTGTACAGATCCTTGCGGCATGGGGCCGTGCATTAACATGAGGTGATGGCAGCGGATGAATGGCACGACAAATGGGCCTAAGAATCTCATCACGGTATCTCTGTGCATTCAAATTGCCATAGATAAAATACAAATTGTGTTCCTTGTCCTGCCCATACCTCCACCATGGGGTACTCTGTTCACAACATTTACAACAGCAAACCGCTTGCCCACATGACACCAGAAACACTGTTTTCTATCTGCCTGGTACAGTTGAAACCAGGATTCGAAGGTGAGCATTTGCCCACTGAAGTCAGTTACAACACCAAACTGCAGTCAGGTCAAGACCTTGGTGAGGACGAGAGCACGCAGATGAGCTTCCCTGAAACGGTTTCTGACAGTTTGTACAGAAATTCTTCAGTGCAATCCCACAGTTTCATCAGCTGTCCAGGTGGCCGGTCTCAGACGATCCCTCAGGTGAAGAAGCCGGATATGGAGGTCCTGGGCTGGCCTGGTTACACATGGTCTGCGGTTGTGAGACATGTTGGACACACTACTAAATTCTCTAAAACGACATTGGAGGCGGCTTATGGTAGAGAAATGAACATTTAATTATCTGGCAACATCTCTGGTGGACATTCCAGCAGTCAGCATGCTAATTGCACGCTCCCTCAAAACATGCACATTTTAGAGTGGCCTTTTATTGTTCCCAGCACAAGGTGCACCTGTGTAATGATCATGCTGTTTAATCAGCTTCTTGATATGCCACAACTGTCAGGTGGATGGATTATGTTGGCAAAGGAGAAATGCTCACTAACAGGAATGTAAACAAATTTGGGCACAATATTTGACAGAAATAAGCGTTTTGTGCGTATGGAACATTTCTGGGATCTTTTATTTCAGCTCATGAAACATGGGACCAACACTTTACATGTTGCGTTTATATTTTTGTTCAGAATATATTGGGACGCAACCCAAGACCATCTCTGGTCTAGCCCTCCCTCCGTTTCTTATACTGTTTCTAACATTAGTGTGAACGGCTCATGATTAGATGGACATCAGTAGGACAGCATTACGTTGTCTGGGAAATTCTATGTTTTCTGTTTCTTTGTTTTTGGCCGAGTGTGGTTCCCAATCAGAGGCAGCTGTCTATCGTTGTCTCTGATTGGGGATCATACTTAGGCAGCCCTTTTTCCCACCATTAGGTTGTGGGATCTTGTTTTCTGTTTAGTTACTGTTGCCTGACAGAACTGTGTGTTTTCTATTTTGTTATTTTCTTATAGTGTTTTTTTGGAATTAAAATCATGAACACTTTCCACGCTGCGCCTTGGTCAACTCTTTCTACCTCCAACGAGAGCCGTTACAGTCTGCTTCCCTTATCGGATTTCACATCAGAAGACAACTCATTCAATATAACAAAGACGTGGCCTAGCGGTCTCAGCCTCTGGAGAACGTGGACAATGAACTGCTTCCAACATGGGTTGGAATCCGGTCTACTGCTCTTTCAGCATTCTGTCTCCTACCGTTCACCTCTATCCAACAAACATACAAAATAGATCTATTTCTTAAGATAATACAAAGACATGGAGACAGAGACAAACAGAGAAGGCCCAAGTTTCCTCCTTACTCCACTATTCCTCCATACAGATAGACATGGTGACAGAGAAGGCCCAAGTTTCCTCCTTACTCCACTATTCCTCCATACAGATAGACATTGGTGACAGATAGAGAAGAGGATCACTGATCCTTGCACTGTGCAGATACTCTTCAGCTTATATTCATGGCTGCTAAGGCTTGTGTTTTGAGACACAGCAGCAGTGGGGAAGAGACTAGGTGAATGCAAATTGTACACGAGCACATTGTAGCAACACACCATAGAACAACACAACCACATTCCAGGCTTACTGTATATCCATTGGCTGGCTAAAATTAAGTGGAGAAGTTTAGCTTGCAGTTAGCTTAGACTAACACAACAGCATTAGGCTAATATCCATGGGCTAGTGAAAGTTAAGTTTAGATAGCTTGCAGTAAGTTTAGTGAGGTTGTTAACCTCTAGAACATTCCCTCGTTCCACACACACACCCACTCTCTCCCTTTCTCTTCCATACAGGCAACAAGCCAGTGTCTGTTAGGGATTTTGTCCTTATTCAATGGTTTACACACAACACACACGATGACTACAGGGCTCTGGGTTTCCCCCTTTCTCTGCACACACACACACACACACACACACACACACACACACACACACACACACACACACACACACACACACACACACACACACACACACACACACACACACACACACACACACACCAAATCCTGGGAAAATAGCTTGACCCCTGACCAGTGGACAGACTGTTTCCTATGAAGATTATATCATCAATAATGAGAAAAGGACAGACTGAGTCTCATAGGCTGGATGAAGCATACTGTGTAACAGACAGATGGCCATGATGTTGTCTGATGGAGGTTTAATAACTAGGACATTACCTCTATAGACTGACTGGTGTGTTCTGCAGTTCTCACACCAACATTCTAGACCAGGTCCATAGAAGTTCTAAGGCCATTACTTCTACATAGATTGTGCTCTCCTTAGAACAACATTCCCCAACATTTTCCTCAGACAACATTCTAGAATACTACCATAGAAGTCGTATAGCAGTTATGCAACTAAATCAATCACACATGGATAACCAGTGGTGTTCTCTGTTCTCCTCAGATCAACATTCTAGAACAGTTGGTCTTAACAGACAAGGTTCCAGAACAGTTGGTTTTGCTTAAATATTTCAACTAAATAAATCAATCACACATGGAAGTACTGTATGTACCACTCAATAACCAGGAATGGATTGTGCTCAAAGTGTAATACAATACATTGCATTCCTCTTTAGATGGATGGATAGTATGTCTGCCTTACTTGACAAATTATCTCCAACATCAATATCATTACCAGCATATGTAAGTTGAAGCTGGTATATGGCCAAACCTGTGCGTGTATCTGTGCATTCGTCTGTGCATACACACACGTACACACACTCAAGTGTTTGTGTGAAGATGGTAGGTTGGAGTGTTTGTGTGAAGATGATAGGTTGGAGTGTTTGTGTGAAGATGGTAGGTTGGGGTTGTGTGTGAAGATGGTAGGTTGGAGTGTTTGTGAAGATGGTAGGTTGGGGTTGTGTGTGAAGATGGTAGGTTGGAGTGTTTGTGA
This sequence comes from Salvelinus alpinus, assembly GCF_045679555.1. Lineage (NCBI taxonomy): Eukaryota > Metazoa > Chordata > Actinopteri > Salmoniformes > Salmonidae > Salvelinus > Salvelinus alpinus. Next base: position 34,996,841 of record NC_092113.1, read on the forward strand.
AGATGGTAGGTTGGGGTTGTGTGTGAAGATGGTAGGTTGGAGTGTTTGTGAAGATGGTAGGTTGGGGTTGTGTGTGAAGATGGTAGGTTGGAGTGTTTGTGAAGATGGTAGGTTGGGGTTGTGTGTGAAGATGGTAGGTTGGAGTGTTTGTGAAGATGGTAGGTTGGGGTTGTGTGTGAAGATGGTAGGTTGGGGTTGTGTGTGAAGATGGTAGGTTGGGGTTGTGTGTGAAGATGATAGGTTGGGGTTGTGTGTGAAGATGGTAGGTTGGGGTTGTGTGTGAAGATGATACGTTGGAGTGTTTGTGAAGACTTACTTTGCCTTACTTGACAAATGATCTCCAACATCAATATCATTACCAGCATATGTAAGTTGAAGCTGGTATATGGCCAAACCTGTGCGTGTATCTGTGCATTCGTCTGTGCATACACACACGTACACACACTCAAGTATTTGTGTGAAGATGGTAGGTTGGAGTGTTTGTGTGAATATGATAGGTTGGAGTGTTTGTGTGAAGATGGTAGGTTGGGGTTGTGTGAATATGGTAGGTTGGAGTGTTTGTGAAGATGGTAGGTTGGGGTTGTGTGTGAAGATGGTAGGTTGGAGTGTTTGTGAAGATGGTAGGTTGGGGTTGTGTGTGAAGATGGTAGGTTGGAGTGTTTGTGAAGATGGTAGGTTGGGGTTGTGTGTGAAGATGGTAGGTTGGAGTGTTTGTGAAGATGGTAGGTTGGGGTTGTGTGTGAAGATGGTAGGTTGGGGTTGTGTGTGAAGATGGTAGGTTGGGGTTGTGTGTGAAGATGATAGGTTGGAGTGTTTGTGAAGATGATACGTTGGAGTGTTTGTGAAGACTTACTTTGCCTTACTTGACAAATGATCTCCAACATCAATATCATTACCAGCATATGTAAGTTGAAGCTGGTATATGGCCAAACCTGTGCGTGTATCTGTGCATTCGTCTGTGCATACACACACGTACACACACTCAAGTGTTTGTGTGAAGATGGTAGGTTGGAGTGTTTGTGTGAATATGATAGGTTGGAGTGTTTGTGTGAAGATGGTAGGTTGGGGTTGTGTGAATATGGTAGGTTGGAGTGTTTGTGAAGATGGTAGGTTGGGGTTGTGTGAAGATGGTAGGTTGGAGTGTTTGTGTGAAGATGATAGGTTGGAGTGTTTGTGTGAAGATGATAGGTTGGAGTGTTTGTGTGAAGATGGTAGGTTGGAGTGTTTGTGAAGATGGTAGGTTGGGGTTGTGTGTGAAGATGGTAGGTTGGAGTGTTTGTGAAGATGGTAGGTTGGGGTTGTGTGTGAAGATGGTAGGTTGGGGTTGTGTGTGAAGATGGTAGGTTGGAGTGTTTGTGAAGATGGTAGGTTGGGGTTGTGTGTGAAGATGGTAGGTTGGGGTTGTGTGTGAAGATGATAGGTTGGAGTGTTTGTGAAGATGATACGTTGGAGTGTTTGTGAAGAATGGTAGGTTGGAGTGTTTGTGAAGATGGCAGACTGGAATGCTCTCCTCTCCACAGTGTCAGTAGATATGAAAGGAGGTTTACAGTGTATACATAGATACAGGACCTGTGTTTTGACTACAGACAGAGGCAGTCTAACAACCTGACCCTGTACTCTGAACCAAAGTGTGTGTATGTGTGCCCGTGCGTGTACAAAATATCTATCTACCATCTCAAAACAGTGGCAGCAACAACTCAACTCCAGTATTTAATTGCTGTACTACAGGTAACTGCCAAAATAAAGGAAACACTTGAGTAAATGAGGGATACAAAGTATATTGAAAGCAGGTGCTTCCACACATGTGTGATTCCTGAGTTAATTAAGCAATTAACATCCCATCACGCATAGGGTCATGTATAAAAATACCCAATTGCACATTATTTTGGCTACGATGGCTAGAAGAAGAGATAGCTAGAGTTCCAGACACAGTTACCTACATGTGCGAATGTTGAACCAAACAAATTCTCTTCAGGACAATATACACATCAGTACACTATATACACTATACACATCAGTATACCCTGTCAACTAGCTGTAGGCTAAACATTCAGGAGCCTTACCGCCGCTGGGACAAAGTATCGTTTGGCTCTATTTCTCTGGTGCCATGTAAGATCTCCAGTAGGGGAGAAGCTCAAACTCCTGGGTCCATCAGTACCTTGCAGGCTTTTGTGAGGGCTCTTATATCATAAATGACCTCCAGACTGGTCTGCTTGACCCCTAGCACCTAGAAATTCTTCTCTACATATTTCTCTGAGAGACATTTGCATTTCTGTACCAGCAGATGATACATTTGAAGACACTTGCAGTGAATGTCTTGTAACTTGATCAACATCAAAAGTATAGGTATTGCTGTCCTTTCTTATACATCTGCTCAGTACACTTTCTCCAATTTTAGGTTGACTGTTGTTACATTTTTCCTGAAGTCAATGTGCATCTCTTTGGTCTTTTCTGTGTTGAGCACTAAGTGAGAGTCATCACACCACTTCACAAATTCCTCCAAGACTGTCCCGTGCTCCTCCTCCTCCTCCTGGAGTAGACTGACCATTGCTCCTCCTCCTCCTCCTGGAATGGACTGACCCGTGCTCCTCCTCCTCCTGGAGTAGACTGACCCGTGCTCCTCCTCCTCCTCCTCCTGGAGTAGACTGTCCCGTGCTCCTCCTCCTCTTCCTCCTGGAGTAGACTGACCCGTGCTCCTCCTCCTCCTCCTCCTGGAGTAGACTGTCCCGTGCTCCTCCTCCTCCTCCTGGAGTAGACTGACCCGTGCTCCTCCTCCTCCTGGAGTAGACTGACCCGTGCTCCTCCTCCTCCTCCTCCTGGAGTAGACTGTCCCGTGCTCCTCCTCCTCTTCCTCCTGGAGTAGACTGACCCGTGCTCCTCCTCCTCTTCCTCCTCCTGGAGTAGACTGTCCCGTGCTCCTCCTCCTCCTCCTCCTGGAGTAGACTGACCCGTGCTCCTCCTCCTCCTCCTGGAGTAGACTGTCCCGTGCTCCTCCTCCTCCTCATCCTGGAGTAGACTGACCCGTGCTCCTCCTCCTCCTCCTCCTGGAGTAGACTGACCTGTGCTCCTCCTCCTCCTGGAGTAGACTGACCCGTGCTCCTCCTCCTGGAGTAGACTGACCTGTGCTCCTCCTCCTCCTCCTGGAGTAGACTGACCCGTGCTCCTCATCCTGGAGTAGACTGACCTGTGCTGCTCCTCCTCCTCCTCCTGGAGAAAACTGACCCGTGCTCCTCCTCCTCCTCATCCTGGAGTAGACTGACCCGTGCTCCTCCTCCTCCTCCTGGAGTAGACTGACCCATGCTCCTCCTCCTCATCCTCCTGGAGTAGACTGACCCGTGCTCCTCCTCCTCCTGGAGTAGACTGACCCGTGCTCCTCCTCCTCCTCCTCCTGGAGTAGACTGACCCATAATCCTCCTCCTCCTCCTGGAGTAGACTGACCCGTGCTCCTCCTCCTCCTCATCCTGGAGTAGACTGACCCGTGCTCCTCCTCCTCCTCCTCCTGGAGTAGACTGACCCATGCTCCTCCTCCTCCTCCTCCTGGAGTAGACTGACCCGTGCTCCTCCTCCTCCTGGAGTAGACTGACCCGTGCTCCTCCTCCTCATCCTGGAGTAGACTGACCCGTGCTCGTCCTCCTGGAGTAGACTGTCCCGTGCTCCTCCTCCTCCTCCTGGAGTAGACTGACCCGTGCTCCTCCTCCTCCTCATCCTGGAGTAGACTGACCCGTGCTCCTCCTCCTCATCCTGGAGTAGACTGACCCGTGCTCCTCCTCCTCGAGTAGACTGACCCGTGCTCCTCCTCCTCCTCCTGGAGTAGACTGACCCGTGCTCCTCCTCCTCCTCCTCCTGGAGTAGACTGACCAGTGCTCCTCCTCCTCCTCCTGGAGTAGACTGACCCGTGCTCCTCCTCCTGGAGTAGACTGACCAGTGCTCCTCCTCCTCCTCCTCCTGGAGTAGACTGACCCGTGCTCCTCCTCCTCCTCCTGGAGTAGACTGACCCGTGCTCCTCCTCCTCCTCCTGGAGTAGACTGACCAGTGCTCCTCCTCCTCCTCCTCCTGGAGTAGACTGACCAGTGCTCCTCTTCCTCCTCCTCCTGGAGTAGACTGACCCGTGCTCCTCATCCTGGAGTAGACTGACCCGTGCTCCTCCTCCTCCTCCTGGAGTAGACTGACCCGTGCTCCTCCTCCTCCTCCTGAAGTAGACTGACCCGTGCTCCTCCTCCTCCTCCTGAAGTAGACTGACCCGTGCTCCTCCTCCTCCTCCTCCTGGAGTAGACTGACCCGTGCTCCTCCTCCTGAAGTAGACTGACCCGTGCTCCTCCTCCTCCTCCTCCTGGAGTAGACTGACCCGTGCTCCTCCTCCTCCTCCTGGAGTAGACTGACCCGTGCTCCTCCTCCTCCTCCTGAAGTAGACTGACCCGTGCTCCTCCTCCTCCTCCTGAAGTAGACTGACCCGTGCTCCTCCTCCTCATCCTGGAGTAGACTGACCAGTGCTCCTCCTCCTCATCCTGAAGTAGACTGACCCGTGCTCCTCCTCCTCATCCTGGATTAGACTGACCCGTGCTCCTCCTCCTCCTCCTGAAGTAGACTGACCCGTGCTCCTCCTCCTCATCCTGAAGTAGACTGACCCGTGCTCCTCCTCCTCCTCCTGAAGTAGACTGACCCGTGCTCCTCCTCCTCATCCTGGAGTAGACTGACCAGTGCTGTGTTGTCTGAAAACTTTATCAGGTGTCTACCAGGGCAGGAGCTTTTACAGTCATTGGTGATGTACAACAACGGAGAAATCACACAGCCTTGAGGAGATTCCATGCTAGTGGTCCGACATCCACTGCCCCACCTTGACCTGCTGTGTCCTATTGCTAAGGACATCAGGGATCCACAGCACCAGCCCTCCATCTAATGAGAATTGTACATCAGTCTCTGGGCTAAGGTGGAGGTCTGGATTGTATTAAATGTTGAAGAGACATCAACAAATACATGGCGTCTGGCTCCCTCTAAGCCAGTGGTCACCGACCAGTCGATCGCGATCGGACGGTCGATCTCCAAGGCATTCCTAGTTGGTCACCAAACATTTCCGTTAAAAAAACTATGATAAAGCCTTGCATTCCTAATTTTTTATTGAATTTTTGCGCTGTTGTATTCCCATTTTGTGTTCCCATGTTTGAAGGTAGAACTCTGCCTATCCTGCAGGACCAGAGAGCAAATCCTCGAGCCATAGACTGTAAAAAGAAGCTTTGAACGCACATCAAAGTTGATACTGTGAGATTTCAAAACTTTTAAAACCATGACTAGAAAGAGACTCAACAAATACAGCGAAGAACTGCTGTTTTTATGAGTAGTGTAAGTTCATGTTTAAATTGTCAACACTTGGTTCAAAACTTTTATAAGCCATAAAATGTGTGTTCTCCCTACTTCCAATCATGCAACAACCAGCACTGCAGCTGCAATGAATGAGTATAGCAAAAGTGTTCAGATAAGCTTGAGTTGTCTTTTTTAATATCAATTAATATTTAACTTTCTCTGGTCATAGGAGTAACAACATGAATTGGTGCATAAGGCAGAACTAATGCAGTGCGACTTGAGTTTCGACGTAAGCTGGAAGACTGTGTCCCCTCTTCTCAGCGGAGGGAGGGAGAGCAGAGGGACGGTGAGTCGGGTGAGAGGTAGCCTAACCGATTTTGAAAAGGTTGGTGATCACTGATCTAGGTGTTTGTAGATAAGGATCAGTAGAGTAAGGATGGCATCATCAACCTTGTAGAAAAGGTTCAGTAGAGTTAAGATGGCATCATCAGTAGAGTAAGGATGGCATCATCAACCTTGTACATAAGGTTCAGTAGAGTAAGGATGGCATCATCAGTAGAGTAAGGATGGCATCATCAGTAGAGTAAGGATGGCATCATCAACCTTGTAGATAAGGATCAGTAGAGTAAAGATGGCATCATCAGTAGAGTAAGGATGGCATCATCAGTAGAGTAAGGATGGCATCATCAACCTTGTAGATAAGGATCAGTAGAGTAAAGATGGCATCATCAGTAGAGTAAGGATGGCATCATCAGTAGAGTAAGGATGGCATCATCAGTAGAGTAAGGATGGCATCATCAGTAGAGTAAGGATGGCATCATCAACCTTGTAGATAAGGATCAGTAGAGTAAAAATGGCATCATCAGTAGAGTAAGGATGGCATCATCAGTAGAGTAAGGATGGCATCATCAACCTTGTAGATAAGGATCAGTAGAGTAAGGATGGCATCATCAACCTTGTAGATAAGGTTCAGTAGAATAAGGATGGCATCATCAACCTTGTAGATAAGGTTCAGTAGAGTAAGGATGGCATCATCAGTAGAGTAAGGATGGCATCATCAGTAGAGTAAGGATGGCATCATCAACCTTGTAGATAAGGTTTAGTAGAATAAGGATGGCATCATCAGTAGAGTAAGGATGGCATCATCAACCTTGTAGATAAGGTTCAGTAGAATAAGGATGGCATCATCAGTAGAGTAAGGATGGCATCATCAGTAGAGTAAGGATGGCATCATCAACCTTGTAGATAAGGTTCAGTAGAATAAGGATGGCATCATCAGTAGAGTAAGGATGGCATCATCAGTAGAATAAGGATGGCATCATCAACCTTGTAGATAAGGTTCAGTAGAGTAAGGATGGCATCATCAACCTTGTAGAAAAGGTTCAGTAGAGTAAGGATGGCATCATCAGTAGAATAAGGATGGCATCATCCACCTTGTAGATAAGGATCAGTAGAATAAGGATGGCATCATCCACCTTGTAGATAAGGATCAGTAGAATAAGGATGGCATCGTCCACCTTGTAGATAAGGATCAGTAGAATAAGGATGGCATCACCCACCTTGTAGATAAGGATCAGTAGAATAAGGATGGCTTCATCCACCTTGTAGAAAAGGTTCAGTAGAGTAAGGATGGCATCATCCACCTTGTAGATAAGGATCAGTAGAATAAGGATGGCATCATCCACCTTGTAGATAAGGATCAGTAGAATAAGGATGGCATCATCCACCTTGTAGATAAGGATCAGTAGAATAAGGATGGCATCATCCACCTTGTAGAAAAGGTTCAGTAGAGTAAGGATGGCATCATCCACCTTGTAGATAAGGATCAGTAGAATAAGGATGGCATCATCCACCTTGTAGATAAGGATCAGTAGAATAAGGATGGCATCATCAACCTTGTAGATAAGGTTCAGTAGAATAAGGATGGCATCATCCACCTTGTAGATAAGGATCAGTAGAATAAGGATGGCATCATCCACCTTGTAGATAAGGATCAGTAGAATAAGGATGGCATCATCCACCTTGTAGAAAAGGTTCAGTAGAGTAAGGATGGCATCATCCACCTTGTAGATAAGGATCAGTAGAATAAGGATGGCATCATCCACCTTGTAGATAAGGATCAGTAGAATAAGGATGGCATCATCAACCTTGTAGATAAGGTTCAGTAGAATAAGGATGGCATCATCCACCTTGTAGATAAGGATCAGTAGAATAAGGATGGCATCATCCACCTTGTAGATAAGGATCAGTAGAATAAGGATGGCATCATCCACCTTGTAGATAAGGATCAGTAGAATAAGGATGGCATCATCCACCTTGTAGATAAGGATCAGTAGAATAAGGATGGCATCATCCACCTTGTAGATAAGGATCAGTAGAATAAGGATGGCATCATCCACCTTGTAGATAAGGATCAGTAGAATAAGGATGGCATCATCCACCCCCCTGCCAGCCGTATAGGCAAACTGAAGGGGATCAAGATGCTGCTGGGTAGAGTGCAGGAGGTGTTTTTTTGACAATATTCTCAAAGCACTTCATAACCAGGGATGTTAATGCTACCGGCCTATAGTCATTTATTACAGATGGGTTTGTTGAGGTAGGGATTTGCTTTTCCATAACATAGGTGCATGTTGCTGATCCAAAGTAAATAAAATAGAAAATAGCAGCCAGTTTCTCTGTACAGTGTTTTAAAATATGACCACAGATGTTGTCTGGACCTGGGCTTTTGTAGGCATTGCACCGTTTCAATGTTTTAATTGTCACGTTCCTGACCTTATTTCCTTTGTTAAGTATTTGTTTAGTTGGTCAGGACGTGAGCTGGGTGGGTATATTCTATGTTTTGTGTCTCATTGGTTTAGGTGTGTCTGATTGGCCTGATATGGTTCTCAATCAGAAGAAGGTGTTTTACGTTGTCTCTGATTGGGAACCATATTTAGGTAGGCTGTGTTCACTGTTTGTTTGTGGGTGATTGTTCCTGTTCATTGCGTTCTTTGTTTTCACTAGGTTCACATGTTCAGGTCTGTAGCGTCGTTGGTTTCATTCTGTTTATTGTTTTGTTCGTGTTTATAAGTGTTCCAATAAATATGGAAACGTACCACGCTGCGATTTGGTCCTCCTCTCTTCCACCTAACGACGAGCGTTACATTAATGACATATGACTGATTGACAACAAACCGATCTGTCATCTTCAGTGGAGATTTAACCTGGTGGACCCCAGACAGAGGGTCATCTGACTCAAGCCTTTAAAAGAACACATTCAAGTAATTTGCCATGTTAAGTTCCTCTCCATCCTCCAGGGCAGCACTGGCATTCCCTCTCCATCCTCCAGGGCAGCACTGGCATTCCCTCTCCATCCTCCAGGGCAGCACTGGCATTCCCTCTCCACCTTCCAGGGCAGCACTGGCATTCCCTCTCCATCCTCCAGGGCAGCACTGGCATTCCCTCTCCACCCTCCAGGGCAGCACTGGCATTCCCTCTCCATCCTCCAGGGCAGCACTGGCATTCCCTCTCCACCTTCCAGGGCAACACTGGCATTCCCTCTCCACCCTCCAGGGCAACACTGGCATTCCCTCTCCACCCTCAAGGGCAGCACTGGCATTCCCTCTCCACCCTCCAGGGCAGCACTGGCATTCCCTCTCCACTCTCCAGGGCAGCACTGGCATTCCCTCTCCACCCTCCAGGGCAGCACTGGCATTCCCTCTCCACTCTCCAGGGCAGCACTGGCTTTTCCGTGGTATCCAATTAGAAGTTACAGTCTTGTCTCATCGCTGCAACTCCCGTATGGACTCGGCAGAGGCGAAGGTCGAGAGCCGTGCGTCCTCCGAAACACAACCCAACCAAGCCGCACTGCTCTCTCCCGGCTATGACAGAGCCTGGGCTCGAACCCAGAATCTCTAGTGGTACAGCTAGCACTTAGACCACTGCGCCACTCAGGAGGCCCACGCAGTCTCCTCTGAACAGTTGATATTGAGATGTGTCTGTTACTTGAACTCCGTGCAGCGTTTATTGGGCTGTGATTTCTGAGGCTGATAACTCTAATGAACTTATCCTCTGCAGCAGAGGTAACTGGGTCTTCCTTTCCTGTGGCGGTCCTCATGAGAGACAGTTTCATCATAGCCTAGAAGGCCAGCATCCCGGAGTCGCCTCTTCACTGTTGACGTTGAGACTGGTGTTTTGCCGGTACTATTTAATGAAGCTCAGTTGTGCACCGGGGGCCAGTTTGCGCTGTTCTGTGAAGGGAGTAGTACACAGCGTTGTATGAGATCTTTAGTTTCTTGGCAATTTTTCGCATGGAATAGCCTTCATTTCTCAGAACAAGAATAGAGTTTCAGAAGAAAGTTATTTGTTTCTGGCCATTTTGAGCCTGTAATCGAATCCACAAATGCTGATGCTCCAGATACTCAACTAGTCTAAAGAAGGCAAGTTTTATTGCTTCTTTAATCAGAACAACAGTTTTCAGCTGTGCTAACATAATTGCAAAAGGGTTTTCTAATGATCAATTAGACTTTTAAAATGATAAACTTGGATTAGCTAACATAACGTGCCATTGGAACACAAGAGTGATGGTTAATGATAATGGGCCTCTGTACACCTATGTAGATATTCCATTTTAAAAAATCTGCCGTTTTCAGCTACAATAGTCATTTACAACATTAACAATGTCTATACTGTATTTCTGATCAATATGAAGCTATTTTAATGGACAAAAAAATTGCTTTTCTTTAAAAAACAAGGATATTTCTAAGTTACCCCAAACTTTTGAACGGAAGTGTATATATAAACAATTGCGAGAAGTCGTGCTGCATGTAAAAGGGTTATAGGGACAGCAGTTCAACGTCTGTAGTTCAGTTTATATTATAATGGTATATATCATAATGGTATAATTCATTATGGTATATATATAATGGTATATATTATAATGGTATAATTCATTATGGTATATATTATAATGGTATATATCATAATGGTATAATTCATTATGGTATATATTATAATTGTCACGTTCCTGACCTATTTATGTTAGTTTGTTATGTGTGTTAGTTGGTCAGGACGTGAGGTTGGGTGGGCATTCTATGTTTTCTGTTTCTGTGTTGGTTTTGGGTTGCCTGGTATGGCTCTTAATTAGAGGCAGGTGTTTGGCGTTCCTCTAATTAAGAGTCATATTTAGGTAGGCGTTGTCACAGTGTTCGTTGTGGGTGATTGTCTTCCGTGTCTGTGTAATTGTTTGCACCATACGGGACTGTTACGGTTTGTTCGGTTTGTGTAGTCATATTGTCCTATTCGTGCGTTCTTCTTGTTTTATGTAAGTTCGTCGTATAGGTCTGTCTACACCGTTTGTTGTTTTGTTAGTTTAGTTAAGTTCGTGTTTTCGTTTAATAAATATGTGTTCAAACTCCACTGCGCCTTGGTTCGATCAATACTCCTCCTTTTCGGTAGAAGAGGAGGAGGACCGCCGTTACAGAATCACCCACCTCAAGGTGCGAACGCCGGGCGCACCAGCACAAAGTCCAGGGGAGGGTCTGGGTGGGCAGTTGACCACGGTGGTGGCTCAGGCTCTGGACGCTGTCCCCACACCACCATAGTCACTCCCCGCTTCTGTCTTCCCCTCCCAATGACCACCCTCAAACTAACATCCCCTAAATGAACAGCCAACACCGGGATAAGGGGCAGCACCGGGAGAAGGGGCAGCACCGGGACAAGGGGCAGCACCGGGACAAGGGGCAGCACCGGGACAAGGGGCAGCACCGGGATAAGGGACAGCACCGGGATAAGGGGCAGCACCGGGATAAGGGGCAGCACCGGGACAAGGGGCAGCACCGGGATAAGGGGCAGCACCGGGATAAGGGGCAGCACCGGGACAAGGGGCAGCACCGGGACAAGGGGCAGCACCGGGATAAGGGGCGGCAGGTCCCGGCTGAGAGACTCTGGCAGATCCTGGCTGAGGGACTCTGGCAGGTCCTGGCTGAGGGACTCTGGCAGGTCCTGGCTGAGGGACTCTGGCAGGTCCTGGCTGAGGGACTCTGGCAGGTCCTGGCTGAGGGACTCTGGCAGGTCCTGGCTGAGGGACTCTGGCAGGTCCTGGCTGAGGGACTCTGGCAGGTCCTGGCTGAGGGACTCTGGCAGGTCCTGGCTGAGGGACTCTGGCAGGTCCTGGCTGAGGGACTCTGGCAGGTCCTGGCTGAGGAACCCTGGCAGGTCCTGGCTGGACGGCTCTGGCAGGTCCTGGCTGGACGGCTCTGGCAGGTCCTGGCTGGACGGCTCTGGCAGGTCCTGGCTGGACGGCTCTGGCAGGTCCTGGCTGGACGGCTCTGGCAGGTCCTGGCTGGACGGCTCTGGCAGGTCCTGGCTGGACGGCTCTGGCAGGTCCTGGCTGGACGGCTCTGGCAGGTCCTGGCTGGACGGCTCTGGCAGGTCCTGGCTGGACGGCTCTGGCAGGTCCTGGCTGGACGGCTCTGGCAGGTCATGGCAGGACGGCTCTGGCAGGTCATAGCAGGACGGCTCTGGCTGGTCATGGCAGGACGGCTCTGGCTGGTCATGGCAGGACGGCTCTGGCTGGTCATGGCAGGACGGCTCTGTAGGGAGGAGAAGGAGAGACAGCCTGGTGCATGGTCTAGGCACTGGCTGCGCTGGAGAGGAGGAAACAGCTGGAGAGAGAACCCGGAGAGACAGCCTGGTACGGGGGGCTGCCACCGGAGGACTGGTACATGGAGGTGGCACCGGGTATACCGGACCGTGAAGGTGGACACGTGCTCTTGAGCACCGAGCCTGCCCAACCTTACCAGGTTGAATGGTGCCCGTAGCCCTGCCAGTGCGGCGAGGTGGAATAGCCCGCACTGGGCTATACTGGCAAACCGGGGACACCATTCGTAAGGCTGGTGCCATGTATGCCGGCCCGAGGAGACGCACTGGTGGCCAGATGCGTTGGGCCGGCTTCATGACATCCAGCTCGATGCCCAACTTAGCCCTCCCAGTGCGGCAAGGTGGAATAGCCCGCACTGGGCTAAGCACGCGTACTGGGGACACCGTGCGCTTTACCGCATAACACGGTGTCTTACCAGTACGACGCCTTCTACCTCCACGGTAAGCACGGGGAGTTGGCTCAGGTATCCTACCCGGCTTTGCCACACTCCTCGTGTGCCTCCCCCCAAGAAATTTTTGGGTCTGACTCACGGGCTCCCAACCGCGTCGCCGCGCTGCCTCCTCATACCAGCGCCTCTTAGCCTTCGCTGCTTCCAACTCCGCCTTGGGACGGCCAGAGCCATCCGTCTCCCCAGCGCCATCTGAGCCATCCGCCTCACCAGCGCCATCTGAGCCATCCGTCTCCCCAGCGCCATCTGAGCCATCCGTCTCACCAGCGCCATCTGAGCCATCCGTCTCCCCAGCGCCATCTGAGCCATCCGTCTCCCCAGCGCCGTCTGAGCCATCCGTCTGCCATGAGCCTGCAAAGCCGCCCGTCTGCCATGAGCCTGCAAAGCCGCCCGTCTGCCATGAGCCTACAGAGCCGTCAGCCAGACAGGAGCCGCTAGAGCCGCCCGCCAGACAGGAGCCGCTAGAGCCGTCCGTCAGACAGGATCTGCCAGAGCCGCCAACCAGACAGGATCTGCCAGAGCCGCCAACCAGACAGGATCTGCCAGAGCCGCCAACCAGACAGGATCTGCCAGAGCCGCCAACCAGACAGGATCTGCCAGAGCCGCCAACCAGACAGGATCTGCCAGAGCAGCCAGCGAGCCATGAGCGTCCAGAGCCGTCAGCCTGCCATGAGCGTCGAGAGCCGTCAGCCTGCCATGAGCGTCGAGAGCCGTCAGCCTGCCATGAGCGTCGAGAGCCGTCAGCCAGCCATGAGCGTCGAGAGCCGTCAGCCAGCCATGAGCGCCGAGAGCCGTCAGCCAGCCATGAGCGTCGAGAGCCGTCAGCCAGCCATGAGCGTCGAGAGCCGTCAGCCAGCCATGAGCGTCGAGAGCCGTCGGCCAGCCATGAGCGTCGAGAGCCGTCAGCCAGCCATGAGCGTCGAGAGCCGTCAGCCAGCCATGAGCGTCGAGAGCCGTCAGCCAGCCATGAGCGTCGAGAGCCGTCAGCCAGCCATGAGCGTCGAGAGCCGTCAGCCTGCCATGAGCGTCCAGATTCGTCAGTCAGCCATGAGCTGCCCTTCAGCCAGAAACGGCTATATACCCAGAACTGCCCCTCAGTCCAGAGCTGTCTCTCTGTCCGGAGCTGCCTTTCAGTCCGGAGTTGCCCCTCTATTATGATCTCCCTCTCTATCTTGATCTACCTCTTTATTCTTATCTATCCCTCTGTCCCGGTGCTGTCCCTGTCATGGATGTTACAAAGAGGATTTTGTGGGGGTAAGATATGGGTGGACATTTTTAGGGGTAGATGGAGTTTAGGATTGACTATGGTGGGGTGGGGACCTCGCCCGGAGCCTGAGCCACCACCGTGGTCAGATGCCCACCCAGACCCTCCCCTAGACTTTGTGCTGGTGCGCCCGGAGTTCGCACCTTATGGGGGGGGTTATGTCACGTTCCTGACCTATTTATGTTAGTTTGTTATGTGTGTTAGTTGGTCAGGACGTGAGGTTGGGTGGGCATTCTATGTTTTCTGTTTCTGTGTTGGTTTTGGGTTGCCTGGTATGGCTCTTAATTAGAGGCAGGTGTTTGGCGTTCCTCTAATTAAGAGTCATATTTAGGTAGGCGTTGTCACAGTGTTCGTTGTGGGTGATTGTCTTCCGTGTCTGTGTAATTGTTTGCACCATACGGGACTGTTACGGTTTGTTCGGTTTGTGTAGTCATATTGTCCTATTCGTGCGTTCTTCTTGTTTTATGTAAGTTCGTCGTATAGGTCTGTCTACACCGTTTGTTGTTTTGTTAGTTTAGTTAAGTTCGTGTTTTCGTTTAATAAATATGTGTTCAAACTCCACTGCGCCTTGGTTCGATCAATACTCCTCCTTTTCGGTAGAAGAGGAGGAGGACCGCCGTTACAATAATGGTATAATTCATTATGGTATATATTATAATGGTATATATCATAATGGTATAATTCATTATGGTATATATTATAATGGTATAATTCATTATGGTATATGCTATAATGGTATATATATAATGGTATATATTATAATGGTATAATTCATTATGGTATATATTATAATGGTATATATCATAATGGTATAATTCATTATGGTATATATTATAATGGTATATATTAAAATGGTATAATTCATTATGGTATATGCTATAATGGTATATATATAAATGGTATATATTATAATGGTATAATTCATTATGGTATATATTATAATGGTATATATCATACTCTCCCGTGGAGCTCCTCACTTTATGCTAATGTTTAAATTATTTTCAAATGCCCGAACCTTGAGTTTAGCAACTTTCATCTAAGACTTGAGAGAAGAGATGTTACTTTCTTCCGGGCCCCACGACCCCGGAGACTTGCGAAGAGCAGAATCAACAACCTCTGCATCATCAACACATTTGCTTTGTGTGTTAACCCATGTTCACAGTTAGCCATTGTTATGTAAATGGGAGCTGAAAAGTACCAATGGCCTCTCTTGGCCCCAAGTGAGAGCATGTCCAGAGTCCATGGCCCAGTGAGACCCCAGGAACCGGGCCGTGGTGGAAGCACAAAAGGCTGGGCCTTTTTGGTAAAACACTGGGGTAAATCCTTAGTAGGTATACATCACTACTACTGTACTGTATATCAGGCTCTGTGGTTATACTCTATACTGAACCCTCTGTCATAAGAGCTACATAACACTATCATAACCATGACATAACAGATGACATAGTCATGGCACAATCCATAATGAGCTAGCTTTAAGCTCAGCCAGTCAGCTGCTCCAGACATGGGTTATGTCATGACAGAGAGTCACTACATTATGTGCAGACTCCAGACCAGTACATTTTACAATTTGGGTATTGGGTGTATTGCAGTGGTATTAAAACTTTTTCAGCGTGGACCACGAGTTTCTCCCATCCCACCCCAAATCGAATGAAACAACCAACCTTCAAATCAGTACATTTTGATTTTAACATCAACAAATAACCTTAAATTCATTACATTTTCATTACATTTTATCTTATTAAGAGAACCAATAAATACATGTATTTAATCAATAAAGTTATATTTTTCTAATGATCTTTCTTACTCCCATTAGGGGTTGCAACCCTGGCTTTGAATAGCACTGGTTTATTGGGAGGGAGATTCAGTGGTTTATTGGGAGGGAGATTCAGTGGTTTATTGGGAGGGAGATTCAGTGGTTTATTGGGAGGGAGATTCAGTGGTTTATTGGGAGGGAGATTCAGTGGTTTATTGGGAGGGAGATTCAGTGGTTTATTAGGAGGGAGATTCAGTGGTTTATTAGGAGGGAGATTCAGTGGTTTATTAGGAGGGAGATTCAGTGGTTTATTGGGAGGGAGATTCAGTGGTTTATTAGGAGGGAGATTCAGTAGTTTATTAGGAGGGAGATTCATTGGTTTATTGGGAGGGAGATTCAGTGGTTTATTAGGAGGGAGATTCAGTGGTTTATTAGGCGGGAGATTCAGTGGTTTATTAGGAGGGAGATTCAGTGGTTTATTGGGAGGGAGATTCAGTGGGTTTATTAGGAGGGAGATTCAGTGGTTTATTAGGAGGGAGATTCAGTGGTTTATTAGGAGGGAGATTCAGTGGTTTATTGGGAGGGAGATTCAGTGGTTTATTAGGAGGGAGATTCAGTGGGTTTATTAGGAGGGAGATTCAGTGGTTTATTAGGAGGGAGATTCAGTGGTTTATTGGGAGGGAGATTCAGTGGTTTATTAGGAGGGAGATTCAGTGGTTTATTGGGAGGGAGATTCCGTGGTTTATTGGGAGGGAGATTCAGTGGTTTATTAGGAGGGAGATTCAGTGGTTTATTGGGAGGGAGATTCAGTGGTTTATTGGGAGGGAGATTCAGTGAACCAGGGTCAATCTCTCAAACCTCAGTCCCTACATGGAACCAAGAGGAAAGGCCAGGGTGTTATCCCCCTCCGAAGCGCGCACACACACACACACACACACACACACACACACACACACACACACACACACACACACACACACACACACACACACACACACACACACACACACACACACACACACACACACACACACACACACACACACTCTCTCTCTCTCTCTAACTGGGGACTCTCTCTCTCTCTAACTGGGGACTCTCTCTCTCTCTAACTGGGGACTCTCTCTCTCTCTAACTGGGGACTCTCTCTCTCTCTAACTGGGGACTCTCTCTCTCTCTAACTGGGGACTCTCTCTCTCTCTAACTGGGGACTCTCTCTCTCTCTAACTGGGGACTCTCTCTCTCTCTAACTGGGGACTCTCTCTCTCTCTAACTGGGGACTCTCTCTCTCTCTAACTGGGGACTCTCTCTCTCTCTAACTGGGGACTCTCTCTCTCTCTAACTGGGGACACTCTCTCTCTCTAACTGGGGACTCTCTCTCTCTCTAACTGGGGACTCTCTCTCTCTCTAACTGGGGACACTCTCTCTCTCTAACTGGGGACTCTCTCTCTCTCTAACTGGGGACTCTCTCTCTCTCTAACTGGGGACTCTCTCTCTAACTGGGGACTCTCTCTCTCTCTAACTGGGGACTCTCTCTCTCTCTAACTGGGGACTCTCTCTCTCTCTAACTGGGGACTCTCTCTCTCTCTAACTGGGGACTCTCTCTCTCTCTAACTGGGGACTCTCTCTCTCTCTAACTGGGGACTCTCTCTCTCTCTAACTGGGGACTCTCTCTCTCTCTAACTGGGGACACGGAGGCTGGTCTTCAACAGCTTTTTGGAGGCATCTGGAACTCTTGGAATCTAGTCCAGATATGAATGTCATAGTCGCTCATTTCTGATTAGTCAGGAGGTCATAGCTCCTTATTTATGATTGGTCAGTCGGGAGGAGGCCGACCCTACTGTCTGGTGAGAAGGGCTGGTCAAAGCTGACCTATCCAAACCTAAGGACTAAATGTTTTTTTCCCCAGGCTAGTTTAACGGACGTTCTATGATGATGTCCAACATAATTTATTCAGAACAATACACCCACTAGGATGCCAGTTATCAGCATATTATATTGACAGCAAGCTGAAAAGAGAGAGAGAAAGAGAGAGACAGAAAAGGAGAGAGAGAGAGGGAGAGGAGGATGAGAGAGAGAGAGGAGGATGAGAGAGAGAGGAGGATGAGAGAAACAGAGAGATAAAGAGAGGAGGATGAGAGAGAGAGAGAGAAGGAGAGAGAAAGTGAGTAAGAGTGAGAGAGAGAGAGAGAGAGGAGGAGGATGAAAGAGACCAGGCCATCCATCTTTGCCAACTGGATGCTGGGCTCTATGTGTCATGGCTTGGGCCAAACCAAAATTGGTCTATGAGGCCATGGAGTAATCTGGTGTTTGCGTGTGTGTGTGTGTATGTGTGTGCGCACGTGTCTCTCTCTCGGAGTACGTGTGTGTATGCATGCATGTGAGTGCCTGTGTGTACGTGCGCGGTGTGTGTGTGTAGATTCCAGGTTTGGGCAGGAGCCATACAGCTGTCAGAAAAACAGAAGGAAAATATATCAAATGTTTTGAAAACATGGAGGCAAATCTTCCCCAGCTATTCAGGGATTGACTAACAACCAAAGTAAAAGTCCTCCACCACCACGATCCCCTTTTTTAATACATTATACACATTGATTATGAATCAGAGGGATTACACTGCTGTTTTTATATTTAGTGATTTTGTTTATCCTTTTCTCCAATATCACATTACCTCATTCTGCCTCTCACTTGCCTAAAGTTAATCAAACACATTTCTAGTGTAAACTTAACCAATCTTCTAGGCAAAGATGGAATAATGAAACTGTGGAGAAACTCATGCAGAACCTAAAGAGAAAAATATGAGATCTGTCCTTTCCCCTCACAGCTGTGGTATCATGCTGTGGACCCTTCACACACAGGACACACACACACACACACACAGGACACACACACACACACAAACACACACACACACACAGGATGCACACACATACACACTAGGCTTGGGCGGTATACCGTATACCGAGGTATTTGGGAAAAGCCACAGGATGTTTTTTTCAATACTGTCAAAACTTTTTGAAGTTTTTCAATACATTTTATTATTTGTAGCTACTTTTTAAGTAAATACCTGCAGTGAACTTGTGCAATACATTAGGAGATAAAGCAGATTGCATTCTTAATTTCACCTGTCACACATTATTTTACATTATAAAGCTTACACTAGTTCCCCAGAACAGTTGAGCCAGTCACGCGTTTGTTTGTAAATAACGGGACAAAGCAGGAGCTGTTGAGTCCAGCAGTGTATTTGGTTTAACTTGCTAGTACTGGAAATGGCTGAATTAATACGACGACGTTGCATCAAATAGTGTTAACTTTCTGCCTTGTTCGAGAAGTCAAAGAACTTTGGATGAGTTATCTTTACACCTGCAATGTTGATTTCCTTGCGTTTATTTTTTATCTTCTCTGTTCTTGGCCCGTCTGCTCCTCCCCCATCTTCTCCGAGCGACTCCAGACTCCACCCAGACACAGCATGTACACATGCTGCTCCAGAGCCAGTACCGTTCTTCCTTCAGACAAGTATGTGTCAAAACTTTGTTCATTTGCACAATATCTCTCGTTCACATTCGCTTGTAAATTTCCAGAATCACCAAACATGACATTCGGTAGCTACTACCTATATATGTCTAACTTTATGAGCTGGATTGCCAGTCTTTCTTTTCGTTTGCACTTGTTAGCATACTTAGCTAGCAGCCTCTAAAATTCCCTATTAGTTTGTGCTAATGTTGTGTGCATTCTGGTAATACACGCTTTTTGTGTGTCTTTAGCGCCCCTTTGTGTACTAAGACGGTAATACCGTAAATCCCATGAGAGAAGGATGGTACGACGATATGAAAATGTGGATACCGCCCCACTCTAACACACACAAACAATACTAACCGTAGCCCTTCACTAAGGCACACTCTCCCTCCGTGAAGTTGACAGATGAAGCATCATGCTGCTAAACACTCGATAAGAAGTTGTTCCCCTAATAATAAACATGCTATGTCTCAGGGACACCTGACCACCACAGTCCCCGGCCCCTGTGACTGAGACACAGCTGTAACACAGTGTGTAATACTGGAACATGAACTAGAGTCACTACAAATGGTCATGGTGTTACATTGTTGACTGTTGGACCATCTGTTTTATCCAGACACCAACCACCCCCCACCAATACCCCCTCCCTTCTCCCTCCATTTGTATCGTTCTCCAAAGGGCAGCCTGTAGAGGTCCACTTGGAGGACCAGCTGGGCCTCAGAGCATCACTCTCACAGAGCCAGCTGTGTGTGTGTGTGTGTGTGTGTGTGTGTGTGTGTGTGTGTGTGTGTGTCTCTCAGCTGTCTTGGTTCCTCAGTGGTCCTGGAGGGACTGAGTGTGAGTGTGTGTGTGTGGTAGCCCTGGACAACTGTCCACTCCCAGTGCACGAATGGTAAAGGTTCCTTGGGTCGTGGCTGTGCTGCCTCACAGGCTGATGTTTATGCAACTTCTTTCCCATCAGCCAAACAAATTCAAGTTGCAGATGGAGGGACAGCAAGAACCATTTTTAAATCTTTCATGCAGTGAGTGGTGCCTAACTGATGCAACTGAAAAAATGTAAGTACATTGTATCCCAAAACACTGAAATATCAAGACTACCTGTATTTTCAAAGACTATTTCCAATGTATACCGACTGATATAGATTAGCTTGCTGCTTTGCAGGTTAGTTATTTTTTCAAATGAGCTAACTTACTGTAGCTTGCTAGATACTGTAGCTAGCTTGTTGCATATGGCTGGCTATTTGGCTAACGTTTTTTAATCTAACAAACTGCTTAGGTACCCATTTTCTCTGAAGCCATTAGCTAAATCGCAAGCTGTAACTTAGTTGGCTATTGAATTCAGGCTCCTCCCAGGCTTGTCAGTCTACTTCGAGGTCTTAAAAGGTACAACGAACTTGAACTCGAATTTATGCAGCAACATATGGCTTCAGTTGAAGGACAAGGGAGATGTATACGTTTAAATGTATATGTTGAAATTAAATGCTCCCAAGGATGAACTTGGGAGCATTTAGTTTTTTTTTTTTTTTTTTTTGTGGTACATGTAGTCACCACTTTCTGACAGATAATGTATTCAAAGTACATCCTCAACATACATTCTCTCTGGACCAAGCCACCCTTCCTATGTACCAGCTGGGCCTCAGTCCGGTTTGAGGACGGAGGAGAGGACGTGAGGAATCGAGTTCCTAACAATTGAGAAAGGCCCTAAGTCTCCTCTTCCTCTAAACGGGGTCATGTTCCTGCTACACACTTACACAGGTAGAGAGCTATGCAGAACTGAATAAAGTCTTCATCACTGTTTACTTTGTGACAGCGGGAGTCAGTTATCTACACATACCGTGCAATTTTGGTAACAGCCAGTCCTCTGAGAAGACTACAGACAGTAAGGCCTTCAAGACTGGCGCATGGACACTCAAGCCCTGTTTATACCTGGTTCTAACCTCCGCCCTTTGTCCTGATCTTGTCCACATTCGGATTGTGCCCACATTTTTAGCCAAGTTTAAAAATCAGATCTAATTGTAAACAGACAAGATCGGGTCAAGATCAGGACGAAGGACGCATGTTAACGGCAGGTATAAACAGGGCTTCTGACAGTCCGTTTTCAGGCCGTATTACCTTATTTTAACTTAGTCCTCAGAAACCGAGTAAAGTCAGAGATATTTGTAGGTAGCCTAGTGGTTAGAGCATTGGTCCAGTAACCGAAAGGTTGCTGGCCCAACAATACCACAAATTCCAATTCAATTCCCTCAGGCTTTCAGGCTGATCATGTCACTGTTCAGAAAGCTATACCAGAAATATAGGAATGCAGGTTGAAATGATTAAAAACAAATCCTACAGTAGATGTGTGATACTATGTACATTCATTCCATTAACTGGGAAATGTACAAATATTGAATCCCAATTCAATTAAAATCCAAAAGATTAAATGTTTTCACAATTCCAATTCCAAAACTTTATGTTTTTAATTCAAATATTATTCAAAGTAAATTCTCCACTTCATGAGTGAATTCAAGGATTTCTTTGGAATTTCAAATGTAATTTGAATTGACCCAAACCCTGGTGCACATACTATAAATATAATAAAATAAAAACATTGGAGTCTGACGGTTATAAAAATATATGTCTATTTATGTAACAAATTATTAGATGTTTTTTTTAATGAACTACAATTTCAGTACATATCGCAATATAAATAAACAAAAACAGAAAGATTGACTACTTTAGTAAGGAACTCCCTGAAAATATGAATTTTCATTCCAAATGTTTGAATAAATTATGAAAGAGGTTAGTGAATTTTTTCACTATCTAATTATGGAATGGGGTTGTTCAATGACAAACATGTATTTGTTAAAAATCTAATTCAAAATTTGGTTTCATTTCAGAGGGACAAATGATCATGTTTTTTTTAACTCAGAGAAATAAGTAGTACTGCTAGGTTTTATACAGTCAATACATTTTTTTATAAAGAACTGTACAAATTATACATTTGTGAAATGAATATTTGAAATACAGTAATATGAGTTATCTATGTAAAACATTTACATTTGACATTTTAGTAATTTAGCAGATGCTCTTATCCAGAGCAACATACAGTAAAGTGCATTCATCTTAAGATAGCTAAGTGAGACAACCACATATCACCGTCAAATAGACAGGATACAGAGATTCCATTCCAGCTAAACAATGGATATATCGCGGGTTAGCAACAAAAAAAAACACTCAAATATCAAATCTATGAATGAAACATCTGAGAACAGTAATATCTTACACACATGAAGATACCATATACGCAATCATCAGAAAAAACAGACATTTAAAAAATGTATGGATATAGCGTTTTGGAAATAAACTCTTCAATATAACATAACCAACAAACATAAACACTAAGACTCTACACCAGAACCCTTTTCTTTTAGCCCTCGTCTTCTCCTTCTCCTTACCTTAAAATTACAGGAAGTATTATTAAAACACCACACTTAAATATAAAAGGAAAGACCCACATGAAATTATAAACTATCCAAGTCCTAATAACATTTTCAGTGCTGCAATTGATGCATATGCACACTGCATATAGAGCTTAACATAATGCATATGCACACTGCATATAGAGCTTAACATAATGCATATGCACACTGCATATAGAGCTTAACATAATGCATATGCACACTGCATATAGAGCTTAACATAAGCGTATAAAAATCACAAAACTAGTTTTAAAAACGTCCCTATTTCAGTGTATTTTTTAACTATTACAATGAGCAATGAGAAGTCTGATCGTTTACGTATAGACCAGCTTGTACAGGCCTTTATTTACTCAGCCTGCGAGGACTCTTGACTAGCCTGCAAGGAGCCTTTATTATAGACCAGCCTCCGAGGCCCCTATTTACACTGACCAGCCCTGGAGGATCCTTTATTATCGACCAGCCTCCGAGGCCCCTATTTACACTGACCAGCCCTGGAGGATCCTTTATTATCGACCAGCCTCCGAGGCCCCTATTTACACTGACCAGCCCTGGAGGATCCTTTATTATCGACCAGCCTCCGAGGCCCCTATTTACACTGACCAGCCCTGGAGGATCCTTTATTATCGACCAGCCTCCGAGGCCCCTATTTACACTGACCAGCCCTGGAGGATCCTTTATTATCGACCAGCCTCCGAGGCCCCTATTTACACTGACCAGCCCTGGAGGATCCTTTATTATCGACCAGCCTCCGAGGCCCCTATTTACACTGACCAGCCCTGGAGGATCCTTTATTATCGACCAGCCTCCGAGGCCCCTATTTACACTGACCAGCCCTGGAGGATCCTTTATTATCGACCAGCCTCCGAGGCCCCTATTTACACTGACCAGCCCTGGAGGATCCTTTATTATCGACCAGCCTCCGAGGCCCCTATTTACACTGACCAGCCCTGGAGGATCCTTTATTATCGACCAGCCTCCGAGGCCCCTATTTACACTGACCAGCCCTGGAGGATCCTTTATTATCGACCAGCCTCCGAGGCCCCTATTTACACTGACCAGCCCTGGAGGATCCTTTATTATCGACCAGCCTCCGAGGCCCCTATTTACACTGACCAGCCCTGGAGGATCCTTTATTATCGACCAGCCTCCGAGGCCCCTATTTACACTGACCAGCCCTGGAGGATCCTTTATTATCGACCAGCCTCCGAGGCCCCTATTTACACTGACCAGCCCTGGAGGATCCTTTATTATCGACCAGCCTCCGAGGCCCCTATTTACACTGACCAGCCCTGGAGGATCCTTTATTATCGACCAGCCTCCGAGGCCCCTATTTACACTGACCAGCCCTGGAGGATCCTTTATTATCGACCAGCCTCCGAGGCCCCTATTTACACTGACCAGCCCTGGAGGATCCTTTATTATCGACCAGCCTCCGAGGCCCCTATTTACACTGACCAGCCCTGGAGGATCCTTTATTATCGACCAGCCTCCGAGGCCCCTATTTACACTGACCAGCCCTGGAGGATCCTTTATTATCGACCAGCCTCCGAGGCCCCTATTTACTCTGATCAGCCTCCGAGAAGCCTTGCACATAAACCAGACTCGGAGGCTGTGGGTGAAACTGCTGGCATTGAGACCCACCAGCCTTTAAGACCTCTAAGTAGACTGACAAGCCTGGGAGGAGCACGCATTGTGTTAATTAGATACAAGCCAGCTAAATTACAGCTTGCGATTAGCTAATTTTTCAGGAGAAAATAGGTAGCTAAGCAGTTTGCAACAGCTGTAACTATACTAGCTGCATTATGTAGACCGGTCGATCTCCAAGGCATTCCTAGTCGATCGGCAAAATTGTAAAAACCAAACGATAAGCCTGGCGTTCCTATTTTATTTTTTATTTCTTCCACTCTTGCACAGGATATGCGACGGGTTCCAATTTTGTAAATTCAGACATATGAAGTGCTTCAAACTCTGCCTTCACGGCGGGCATGGGGGGAGCTAAGCTACCGCTTGTCAATCGGATGGCTCAGACTACAGTATCTACAGTAAAGACGTAAAAGAAAGCTACAACAAAGTTGATACTGTTTCTAAACGTTTAAAACCAAAACTAGAGAGAGACTGTCAACGAATACAGTAAAGAGCTGCTGTTTTAATGAGTGACTTCATGTTTAAGTTCTTACTCAGCACTGTCAACACTTTGTATTCAACACTTTGTATTCAACACTTTTATAAGACATAAAATGTGTGTTCTCCCTACTTCCACTCAGCGCTACAACAAGCACTGCAGCAGTAATGAATGACTACAACAAGCACTGCAGCAGTAATGAATGACTACAACAAGCACTGCAGCAGTAATGAATGACTACAACAAGCACTGCAGCAGTAATGAATGACTACAACAAGCACTGCAGCAGTAATGAATGACTACAACAAGCACTGCAGCAGTAATGAATGACTACAACAAGCACTGCAGCAGTAATGAATGACTACAACAAGCACTGCAGCAGTAATGAATGACTACAACAAGCACTGCGGCAGTAATGAATGACTACAACAAGCACTGCAGCAGTAATGAATGACTACAACAAGCACTGCGGCAGTAATGAATGACTACAACAAGCACTGCAGCAGTAATGAATGACTACAACAAGCACTGCAGCAGTAATGAATGAGTAGGAAAGTCTATCTATAGGCGTTGTTGTTATTAAATTAATTTGTGAGTTTGGCCATCAGCTGGAAGACTGTGTCCCTTTTTGGTCAGAGTCAGCGGAGGACAGGGAGGGCGAAGGGGCGTTGAGAGTCGGACCCTGAGTCTGCTGCCCTTTCCCTCCGCTGGGTCGGACCATCCGATGCAGGCTCCATCAGCCCAGTAAAATAAAAAAAGGTAATTATAAAAATGTATGTTCACTCAGCTGTGCCTCACAAGTAATACATCAAATGGTCTGAGAAGAACAACAATGACTTGGGCAGGGCAATTCAAACAAAGCCAATATGTTTTGGGCCTATAGCCTACTGCACAAACCTCATTACTAAAGAACTGTTTCTAATAGGTTAATGTTGCAAAGCCTTGTGTTTTTTAAGTAATGTAAAATATATATATATAATCTGAACGGTAGATCTCGGTTTTCATTTTAACTAAGAAAGTGATCTCGACGCAATTTTTTTTATTGACCACTGATGTAGACAACTAGCCAGCTAGCTAGTTGCATATGGTTGGCTATTTTAGATCATTTGACAAAATGACTAACCTGCAAAGCTGCTAGCTAATCTACATGGGAAATAGTCCTTGCAAATAGTGTAGATATTTCAGTGTTTTGGGATGCAATGTGCTTACATTTTTTCAGTTGCATCAGTTAGGCACCACTCACTGCATGAAAGATTTAAAAATGGTTCTTGCTGTCCCTCCATCTGCAACTTGAATTTGATTGGCTGATGGGAAAGAAGTTGCATAAACATCCGCCTGTGAGGCAGCACAGCCACGACCCAAGGAACCTTTACCATTTGTGCACTCCCAGCAGCATGTGTCCTCCACTAACCCCATACACTGCCTGCTCACTCCAAAAAACACACACACACACACACACACACACACACACACACACACACACACACACACACACACACACACACACACACACACACACACACACACACACACACACACACACACACACACACACACACACACACACACACAAACACACACACACACACACACCCCCCTCAGGGTTCAGCTGCAATTACAGTACTGTACTGTCCTATATAGACGGCAGGAAACAAGATTTCAATAATTATCCTGACAAACCTGATTAGTGATTAGATTCTCGGTTCTCTTCACTGTCTGAGGTAGCCTATGCCTTCAACTTTACAATGTACAGTACCAGCCAGACCACTATGATCTAAGGCACAGGTGTCAAACTCAGTCCACGGAGAGCTTAGTGTCTGTGTGTTTTCGCTCCTCCCCTGTCCTTGATTGATGAATTAAGGTCACTAATTAGTAAGGAACTCCTCACACCTGGAGACACTAAAACCTGCAGACACTAGGCCCTTCATGGAATGAGTTTGACACCCCTGCTCTGAGGAATTTACATTTTCAATAGCAGTTGCCTCCATTTCACAAACTATACAATATGAATATAAGGCCATTTATGTGTCATACCTCCAGGCATGGATTAAACAGTCAGTCATGATGAAGTCTTAATAAAAACACGAGCTATATGAATAGAACCGTATTGATAAACTTGATGAATAGAAATGATATGAATGGTAAAATCTGAAAAAAACTCAGGGCCGGTTTCCCGGAAACCGGATTTAGAAGCACTTTCAACGGTGAATCTCCATTGAACATGATTAAACTGTGTCCAGGAAACCGGCCCTCAAACTCTTACTTAAACACAGAACCCTAACTTACTGCATGTGTTTGTTGTTACTAAAGGCAGATAGTGGTACAGTGACTGTGTTTGACATACATCAGGAAAACAAACACTAAAGAGAAACTAAACTAAAGAGAGGAGGGACAGAGGGAATAAGGAGAGGAGGGACAGAGGGAATAAGGAGAGGAGAGACAGAGGTAATAAGGAGAGGAGAGACAGAGGTAATAAGGAGAGGAGAGACAGAGGTAATAAGGAGAGGAGGAACAGAGGTAATAAGGAGAGGAGAGACAGAGGTAATAAGGAGAGGAGAGACAGAGGTAATACGGAGAGGAGAGACAGAGGTAATACGGAGAGGAGGGACAGAGGTAATACGGAGAGGAGGGACAGAGGTAATAAGGAGAGGAGGGACAGAGGTAATAAGGAGAGGAGAGACAGAGGTAATAAGGAGAGGAGAGACAGAGGTAATAAGGAGAGGAGAGACAGAGGGAATAAGGAGAGGAGGGACAGAGGTAATAAGGAGAGGAGGGACAGAGGTAATAAGGAGAGAAGGGACAGAGGTAATAAGGAGAGGAGGGACAGAGGTAATAAGGAGAGGAGGGACAAAGGTAATAAGGAGAGGAGGGACAGAGGTAATACGGAGAGGAGGGACAGAGGTAATACGGAGAGGATGGACAGAGGTAATAAGGAGAGGAGGGACAGAGGTAATACGGAGAGGATGGACAGAGGTAATAAGGAGAGGAGGATCAGAGGTAATAAGGAGAGGAGGATCAGAGGTAATAAGGAGAGGAGGGACAGAGGTAATAAGGAGAGGAGAGACAGAGGTAATAAGGAGAGGAGAGACAGAGGTAATAAGGAGAGGAGAGACAGAGGTAATAAGGAGAGGAGAGACAGAGGTAATAAGGAGAGGAGAGACAGAGGTAATAAGGAGAGGAGAGACAGAGGTAATAAGGAGAGGAGAGACAGAGGTAATAAGGAGAGGAGGGACAGAGGTAATACGGAGAGGAGAGACAGAGGTAATAAGGAGAGGAGGGACAGAGGTAATAAGGAGAGGAGAGACAGAGGTAATAAGGAGAGGAGAGACAGAGGTAATAAGGAGAGGAGAGACAGAGGTAATAAGGAGAGGAGAGACAGAGGTAATAAGGAGAGGAGGGACAGAGGTAATACGGAGAGGAGTGACAGAGGGAATAAGGAGAGCAGGGACAGAGGTAATAAGGAGAGGAGGGACAGAGGTAATAAGGAGAGGAGAGACAGAGGTAATAAGGAGAGGAGAGACAGAGGTAATAAGGAGAGGAGAGACAGAGGTAATAAGGAGAGGAGGGACAGAGGTAATACGGAGAGGAGTGACAGAGGGAATAAGGAGAGGAGGGACAGAGGTAATAAGGAGAGGAGAGACAGAGGTAATACGGAGAGGAGGGACAGAGGTAATACGGAGAGGAGAGACAGAGGTAATAAGGAGAGGAGAGACAGAGGTAATAAGGAGAGGAGAGACAGAGGTAATAAGGAGAGGAGAGACAGAGGTAATAAGGAGAGGAGAGACAGAGGTAATAAGGAGAGGAGAGACAGAGGTAATAAGGAGGGACATAAACCTCATCAAAGGATACGTGAGCCAGAGGCTGAGTTACTGGGAACACATGGGTGAGTGAGTGAGAGAGTGCGTGAGAGAGAGAGAAGGAAGCAAAAAGAGGGAGACATAAGGAGAAAGGGAGTGGGAGAGGTAGTGAATTAAAGAGAGATAGAAGACGAGATAAGAAAAGACAGAAGGAGAGATCTGGTTTATCTAAGAACTTCCATAAGCATGAGAGCAGAGCACCACCCTCCTCTCTCTCTTCCCTTCTCCAGATCAACTACAGTTCTCTCTACTCATATCTCCCAAATCAGGCACAATATTGACATAGTTTACAAGTCAATAGAGACCAGGCCAGTGAAACAGGTTATACAGTTGCGGTCAAATAAATTAGCCTTGTGATAATGGAGTGCAATGACTGGAGCAGAATGTTCCATTTTGTCTTTTCAAAACTGGTTGAATGGCTAATTTCCCCCTCTAGGCACCTGCAATTTACCACAGGTGACATACACTACACAGTAAACGAGAATCACTTGCCTCTAACCAAAATATTTGAACATAGTCCATTTTCTTTCTTTTTTTTCTTTTTTTTTTTTTTTACTTTGAAGTGAAAAATCTAAATTTTGAATCAAATAGCCTAGACGGCCAGCACACATGAGATTTGCTTCTGGGTTACGATATTATTAATTTTTTTACATTTTACATTTTAGTCATTTGGCAGACGCTCTTATCCAGAGCGACTTACAGTAGAGTGCATACATTTTATTATTATTATTTTTTTTTTTTACAGTGCATGTCAGTGCATGACATAAACTACTAGCTACGAGACGGATCCTCCTCATCCCGACACTTCAGAGGTAACATTAAGTTACATCACTGCCACTGGCTGAGCAACATCTTGATAGATTTCAAGATAACATAAAACATAGCTTGTAAAGAAAGCAATGAACCATGATGAGAGTCAGTCCTGATCTTTATCTATCCAGGTATGTCATTGGTATTGCAACTTGTCAGACACCTGCAAAACAATATTGACATGTTACAAAAGCAACAGTGTAATATTCTGCAGTGCATGGTGTTTTACTGCTAATAGTTGGTAATCTATTGATGATTAGTGTGGTTTTAAAATAAGCATAAGATGGGAAACTATTGGAAATGGATTCCAGAACCATCAAGTAATGAAAGCAGTTGTCAACAAACATGTAATATCCACAAGTGGCTGTCAAGATTTTATTTCTGTGGGATTTGACAGAATGTTTGAAGCCTGAAAAACATGTAGTGGCCAAAACCGTTCTGTTGGAAAACAACCATTCTATTGGAACACCTAACCATTCTATTGGAACACCTAACCATTCTATTGGAACACCTATCCATTCTATTGGAACACCTAACCATTCTATTGGAACACCTAACCATTCTATTGGAACACCTAACCATTCTATTGGAACACCTAACCATTCTATTGGAACACCTAACCATTCTATTGGAACACCTAACCATTCTGTTGGAACACCTAACCATTCTGTTGGAACACCTAACCATTCTATTGGAACACCTAACCATTCTATTGGAACACCTAACCATTCTATTGGAACACCTAACCATTCTATTGGAACACCTAACCATTCTATTGGAACACCTAACCATTCTATTGGAACACCTAACCATTCTGTTGGAACACCTAACCATTCTGTTGGAACACCTAACCATTCTATTGGAACACCTAACCATTCTGTTGGAACACCTAACCATTCTGTTGGAACACCTAACCATTCTATTGGAACACCTAACCATTCTATTGGAACACCTAACCATTCTATTGGAACACCTAACCATTCTACTGGAACACCTAACCATTCTGTTGGAACACCTAACCATTCTATTGGAACACCTAACCATTCTATTGGAACACCTAACCATTCTATTGGAACACCTAACCATTCTATTGGAACACCTAACCATTCTATTGGAACACCTAACCATTCTATTGGAACACCTAACCATTCTATTGGAACACCTAACCATTATGTTGGAACACCTAACCATTCTATTGGAACACCTAACCATTCTATTGGAACACCTAACCATTCTATTGGAACACCTAACCATTCTATTGGAACACCTAACCATTCTATTGGAACACCTAACCATTCTATTGGAACACCTAACCATTCTATTGGAACACCTAACCATTCTGTTGGAACACCTAACCATTCTGTTGGAACACCTAACCATTCTATTGGAACACCTGACCATTCTGTTGGAACACCTAACCATTCTGTTGGAACACCTAACCATTCTATTGGAACACCTAACCATTCTATTGGAACACCTAACCATTCTATTGGAACACCTAACCATTCTACTGGAACACCTAACCATTCTGTTGGAACACCTAACCATTCTATTGGAACACCTAACCATTCTATTGGAACACCTAACCATTCTATTGGAACACCTAACCATTCTATTGGAACACCTAACCATTCTATTGGAACACCTAACCATTCTATTGGAACACCTAACCATTCTGTTGGAACACCTAACCATTCTATTGGAACACCTAACCATTCTATTGGAACACCTAACCATTCTATTGGAACACCTAACCATTCTGTTGGAACACCTAACCATTCTGTTGGAAAACAACCATTCTACTGGAACACCTAACCATTATGTTGGAACACCTAACCATTCTATTGGAACACCTAACCATTCTATTGGAACACCTAACCATTCTATTGGAACACCTAACCATTCTATTGGAACACCTAACCCTTCTATTGGAACACCTAACCCTTCTATTGGAACACCTAACCATTCTGTTGGAACACCTAACCATTCTGTTGGAACACCTAACCATTCTATTGGAACACCTAACCATTCTGTTGGAAAACAACCATTCTACTGGAACACCTAACCATTCTATTGGAACACCTAACCATTCTACTGGAACACCTAACCATTCTATTGGAACACCTAACCATTCTATTGGAACACCTAACCATTCTATTGGAACACCTAACCATTCTATTGGAACACCTAACCATTCTATTGGAACACCTAACCATTCTGTTGGAAAACAACCATTCTGTTGGAACACCTAACCATTCTGTTGGAAAACAACCATTCTACTGGAACACCTAACCATTCTGTTGGAACACCTAACCATTCTGTTGGAACACCTAACCATTCTGTTGGAACACCTAACCATTCTGTTGGAACACCTAACCATTCTATTGGAACACCTAACCATTCTATTGGAACACCTAACCATTCTGTTGGAACACCTAACCATTCTGTTGGAACACCTAACCATTCTGTTGGAACACCTAACCATTCTATTGGAACACCTAACCATTCTATTGGAACACCTAACCATTCTATTGGAACACCTAACCATTCTGTTGGAAAACAACCATTCTACTGGAACACCTAACCATTCTGTTGGAACACCTAACCATTCTATTGGAACACCTAACCATTCTATTGGAACACCTAACCATTCTATTGGAACACCTAACCATTCTATTGGAACACCTAACCATTCTATTGGAACACCTAACCATTCTGTTGGAACACCTAACCATTCTGTTGGAACACCTAACCATTCTGTTGGAACACCTAACCATTCTATTGGAACACCTAACCATTCTATTGGAACACCTAACCATTCTATTGGAACACCTAACCATTCTGTTGGAAAAAACCATTATGTTGGAACACCTAACCATTCTGTTGGAAAAAACCATTCTGTTGGAACACCTAACCATTCTGTTGGAAAACAACCATTCTACTGGAACACCTAACCATTCTGTTGGAACACCTAACCATTCTGTTGGAACACCTAACCATTCTGTTGGAACACCTAACCATTCTATTGGAACACCTAACCATTCTATTGGAACACCTAACCATTCTGTTGGAACACCTAACCATTCTGTTGGAACACCTAACCATTCTGTTAGAACACCTAACCATTCTGTTGGAACACCTAACCATTCTGTTGGAACACCTAACCATTCTATTGGAACACCTAACCATTCTATTGGAACACCTAACCATTCTATTGGAACACCTAACCATTCTATTGGAACACCTAACCATTCTGTTGGAACACCTAACCATTCTGTTGGAAAACAACCATTCTACTGGAACACCTAACCATTCTGTTGGAACACCTAACCATTCTATTGGAACACCTAACCATTCTATTGGAACACCTAACCATTCTATTGGAACACCTAACCATTCTATTGGAACACCTAACCCTTCTATTGGAACACCTAACCATTCTGTTGGAACACCTAACCATTCTGTTGGAACACCTAACCATTCTATTGGAACACCTGACCATTCTGTTGGAACACCTAACCATTCTGTTGGAACACCTAACCATTCTATTGGAACACCTAACCATTCTATTGGAACACCTAACCATTCTATTGGAACACCTAACCATTCTACTGGAACACCTAACCATTCTGTTGGAACACCTAACCATTCTATTGGAACACCTAACCATTCTATTGGAACACCTAACCATTCTATTGGAACACCTAACCATTCTATTGGAACACCTAACCATTCTATTGGAACGCCTAACCATTCTATTGGAACACCTAACCATTCTATTGGAACACCTAACCATTCTGTTGGAACACCTAACCATTCTATTGGAACACCTAACCATTCTATTGGAACACCTAACCATTATATTGGAACACCTAACCATTCTATTGGAACACCTAACCATTCTGTTGGAACACCTAACCATTCTGTTGGAAAACAACCATTCTACTGGAACACCTAACCATTATGTTGGAACACCTAACCATTCTATTGGAACACCTAACCATTCTATTGGAACACCTAACCATTCTATTGGAACACCTAACCATTCTATTGGAACACCTAACCCTTCTATTGGAACACCTAACCATTCTGTTGGAAAACAACCATTCTGTTGGAACACCTAACCATTCTGTTGGAACACCTAACCATTCTATTGGAACACCTAACCATTCTGTTGGAAAACAACCATTCTACTGGAACACCTAACCATTCTATTGGAACACCTAACCATTCTGTTGGAACACCTAACCATTCTATTGGAACACCTAACCATTCTATTGGAACACCTAACCATTCTATTGGAACACCTAACCATTCTATTGGAACACCTAACCATTCTATTGGAACACCTAACCATTCTGTTGGAAAACAACCATTCTGTTGGAACACCTAACCATTCTGTTGGAAAACAACCATTCTACTGGAACACCTAACCATTCTGTTGGAACACCTAACCATTCTGTTGGAACACCTAACCATTCTGTTGGAACACCTAACCATTCTGTTGGAACACCTAACCATTCTATTGGAACACCTAACCATTCTATTGGAACACCTAACCATTCTGTTGGAACACCTAACCATTCTGTTGGAACACCTAACCATTCTGTTGGAACACCTAACCATTCTATTGGAACACCTAACCATTCTATTGGAACACCTAACCATTCTATTGGAACACCTAACCATTCTGTTGGAAAACAACCATTCTACTGGAACACCTAACCATTCTGTTGGAACACCTAACCATTCTATTGGAACACCTAACCATTCTATTGGAACACCTAACCATTCTATTGGAACACCTAACCATTCTATTGGAACACCTAACCATTCTATTGGAACACCTAACCATTCTATTGGAACACCTAACCATTCTGTTGGAACACCTAACCATTCTGTTGGAACACCTAACCATTCTGTTGGAACACCTAACCATTCTATTGGAACACCTAACCATTCTATTGGAACACCTAACCATTCTATTGGAACACCTAACCATTCTGTTGGAAAAAACCATTCTGTTGGAACACCTAACCATTCTATTGGAACACCTAACCATTCTATTGGAACACCTAACCATTCTGTTGGAACACCTAACCATTCTGTTGGAACACCTAACCATTCTGTTGGAACACCTAACCATTCTGTTGGAAAACCTAACCATTCTATTGGAACACCTAACCATTCTATTGGAACACCTAACCATTCTATTGGAACACCTAACCATTCTATTGGAACACCTAACCATTCTGTTGGAACACCTAACCATTCTGTTGGAAAACAACCATTCTACTGGAACACCTAACCATTCTGTTGGAACACCTAACCATTCTATTGGAACACCTAACCATTCTATTGGAACACCTAACCATTCTATTGGAACACCTAACCATTCTATTGGAACACCTAACCCTTCTATTGGAACACCTAACCATTCTGTTGGAAAACAACCATTATGTTGGAACACCTAACCATTCTATTGGAACACCTAACCATTCTGTTGGAAAACAACCATTCTACTGGAACACCTAACCATTCTGTTGGAACACCTAACCATTCTGTTGGAACACCTAACCATTCTGTTGGAACACCTAACCATTCTGTTGGAACACCTAACCATTCTATTGGAACACCTAACCATTCTATTGGAACACCTAACCATTCTGTTGGAACACCTAACCATTCTGTTGGAACACCTAACCATTCTGTTGGAACACCTAACCATTCTATTGGAACACCTAACCATTCTATTGGAACACCTAACCATTCTATTGGAACACCTAACCATTCTGTTGGAAAACAACCATTCTACTGGAACACCTAACCATTCTGTTGGAACACCTAACCATTCTATTGGAACACCTAACCATTCTATTGGAACACCTAACCATTCTATTGGAACACCTAACCATTCTATTGGAACACCTAACCATTCTATTGGAACACCTAACCATTCTGTTGGAACACCTAACCATTCTGTTGGAACACCTAACCATTCTGTTGGAACACCTAACCATTCTATTGGAACACCTAACCATTCTATTGGAACACCTAACCATTCTATTGGAACACCTAACCATTCTGTTGGAAAAAAACATTATGTTGGAACACCTAACCATTCTGTTGGAAAAAAACATTCTGTTGGAACACCTAACCATTCTGTTGGAAAACAACCATTCTACTGGAACACCTAACCATTCTGTTGGAACACCTAACCATTCTGTTGGAACACCTAACCATTCTGTTGGAACACCTAACCATTCTATTGGAACACCTAACCATTCTATTGGAACACCTAACCATTCTGTTGGAAAAAACCATTATGTTGGAACACCTAACCATTCTGTTGGAAAAAACCATTCTGTTGGAACACCTAACCATTCTGTTGGAAAACAACCATTCTACTGGAACACCTAACCATTCTGTTGGAACACCTAACCATTCTGTTGGAACACCTAACCATTCTGTTGGAACACCTAACCATTCTATTGGAACACCTAACCATTCTATTGGAACACCTAACCATTCTGTTGGAACACCTAACCATTCTGTTGGAACACCTAACCATTCTGTTGGAACACCTAACCATTCTGTTGGAACACCTAACCATTCTGTTGGAACACCTAACCATTCTATTGGAACACCTAACCATTCTATTGGAACACCTAACCATTCTATTGGAACACCTAACCATTCTATTGGAACACCTAACCATTCTGTTGGAACACCTAACCATTCTGTTGGAAAACAACCATTCTACTGGAACACCTAACCATTCTGTTGGAACACCTAACCATTCTATTGGAACACCTAACCATTCTATTGGAACACCTAACCATTCTATTGGAACACCTAACCATTCTATTGGAACACCTAACCCTTCTATTGGAACACCTAACCATTCTGTTGGAACACCTAACCATTCTGTTGGAACACCTAACCATTCTATTGGAACACCTAACCATTCTGTTGGAAAACAACCATTCTACTGGAACACCTAACCATTCTATTGGAACACCTAACCATTCTGTTGGAACACCTAACCATTCTATTGGAACACCTAACCATTCTATTGGAACACCTAACCATTCTATTGGAACACCTAACCATTCTATTGGAACACCTAACCATTCTGTTGGAAAACAACCATTCTGTTGGAACACCTAACCATTCTGTTGGAAAACAACCATTCTACTGGAACACCTAACCATTCTGTTGGAACACCTAACCATTCTGTTGGAACACCTAACCATTCTGTTGGAACACCTAACCATTCTGTTGGAACACCTAACCATTCTATTGGAACACCTAACCATTCTATTGGAACACCTAACCATTCTGTTGGAACACCTAACCATTCTGTTGGAACACCTAACCATTCTGTTGGAACACCTAACCATTCTATTGGAACACCTAACCATTCTATTGGAACACCTAACCATTCTATTGGAACACCTAACCATTCTATTGTAACACCTAACCATTCTGTTGGAAAACAACCATTCTACTGGAACACCTAACCATTCTGTTGGAACACCTAACCATTCTATTGGAACACCTAACCAATCTATTGGAACACCTAACCATTCTATTGGAACACCTAACCCTTCTATTGGAACACCTAACCATTCTGTTGGAAAACAACCATTCTACTGGAACACCTAACCATTCTGTTGGAAAGCAACCATTCTGTTGGAACACCTAACCATTCTATTGGAACACCTAACCATTCTGTTGGAAAACAACCATTCTACTGGAACACCTAACCATTCTATTGGAACACCTAACCATTCTGTTGGAACACCTAACCATTATATTGGAACACCTAACCATTCTATTGGAACACCTAACCATTCTATTGGAACACCTAACCATTCTATTGGAACACCTAACCATTCTGTTGGAACACCTAACCATTCTGTTGGAACACCTAACCATTCTATTGGAACACCTAACCATTCTATTGGAACACCTAACCATTCTATTGGAACACCTAACCATTCTGTTGGAACACCTAACCATTCTGTTGGAACACCTAACCATTCTGTTGGAAAACAACCATTCTACTGGAACACCTAACCATTCTGTTGGAACACCTAACCATTCTATTGGAACACCTAACCATTCTATTGGAACACCTAACCATTCTATTGGAACACCTAACCATTCTATTGGAACACCTAACCCTTCTATTGGAACACCTAACCATTCTGTTGGAAAACAACCATTATGTTGGAACACCTAACCATTCTATTGGAACACCTAACCATTCTGTTGGAAAACAACCATTCTACTGGAACACCTAATCATTCTATTGGAACACCTAACCATTCTGTTGGAACACCTAACCATTCTATTGGAACACCTAACCATTCTATTGGAACACCTAACCATTCTATTGGAACACCTAACCATTCTGTTGGAAAACAACCATTCTGTTGGAACACCTAACCATTCTGTTGGAAAACAACCATTCTACTGGAACACCTAACCATTCTGTTGGAACACCTAACCATTCTGTTGGAACACCTAACCATTCTGTTGGAACACCTAACCATTCTATTGGAACACCTAACCATTCTATTGGAACACCTAACCATTCTGTTGGAACACCTAACCATTCTGTTGGAACACCTAACCATTCTGTTGGAACACCTAACCATTCTATTGGAACACCTAACCATTCTATTGGAACACCTAACCATTCTATTGGAACACCTAACCATTCTATTGTAACACCTAACCATTCTGTTGGAAAACAACCATTCTACTGGAACACCTAACCATTCTGTTGGAACACCTAACCATTCTATTGGAACACCTAACCAATCTATTGGAACACCTAACCATTCTATTGGAACACCTAACCCTTCTATTGGAACACCTAACCATTCTGTTGGAAAACAACCATTCTACTGGAACACCTAACCATTCTGTTGGAAAGCAACCATTCTGTTGGAACACCTAACAATTCTATTGGAACACCTAACCATTCTGTTGGAAAACAACCATTCTACTGGAACACCTAACCATTCTATTGGAACACCTAACCATTCTGTTGGAACACCTAACCATTATATTGGAACACCTAACCATTCTATTGGAACACCTAACCATTCTATTGGAACACCTAACCATTCTATTGGAACACCTAACCATTCTGTTGGAACACCTAACCATTCTGTTGGAACACCTAACCATTCTATTGGAACACCTAACCATTCTATTGGAACACCTAACCATTCTATTGGAACACCTAACCATTCTGTTGGAACACCTAACCATTCTGTTGGAACACCTAACCATTCTGTTGGAAAACAACCATTCTACTGGAACATCAAAGATCCTCATGGCAAATCCCATGTCATCTAGCTGAGGGAAAACAGTCTACAAATCCCCATGTCATCTAGCTGAGGGAAAACAGTCTACAAATCCCCATGTCATCTAGCTGAGAGAAAACAGTCTACAAATCCCATGTCATCTAGCTGAGGGAAAACAGTCTACAAATCCCCATGTCATCTAGCTGAGGGAAAACAGTCTACAAATCCCATGTCATCTAGCTGAGGGAAAACAGTCTACAAATCCCATGTCATCTAGCTGAGGGAAAACAGTCTACAAATCCCCATGTCATCTAGCTGAGGGAAAACAGTCTACAAATCCCCATGTCATCTAGCTGAGGGAAAACAGTCTACAAATCCCCATGTCATCTAGCTGAGGGAAAAAAGTCTACAAATCCCCATGTCATCTAGCTGAGGGAAAAAAGTATACAAATCCCCATGTCATCTAGCTGAGAGAAAACAGTCTACAAATCCCCATGTCATCTAGCTGAGGGAAAACAGTCTACAAATCCCATGTCATCTAGCTGAGGGAAAACAGTCTACAAATCCCCATGTCATCTAGCTGAGGGAAAAAAGTCTACAAATCCCCATGTCATCTAGCTGAGGGAAAAAAGTCTACAAATCCCCATGTCATCTAGCTGAGGGAAAACAGTCTACACATCAAGTTCCAGCCTTAATAAGCAGTCAAAATCCATTTCCTTTTCAATAAATTGTAAAATGACTAACTGTTATGAATTAGTGTGAATCCAACAATGGTCTGATTGAGAGTGGAAGGCTCTGGAGCGTTTTGTAGAGGTAATGAAAGCTTGGTTAAAAATGACAGCTTGGTTAAAGATGACAGCTTGGTTGAAGATGACAGCTTGGTTAAAGATGACAGCTTGGTTAAAGATGACAGTTTGGTTGAAGGTGACAGCTTGGTTAAAGATGACAGCTTGGTTAAAGATGACAGTTTGGATGAAGATGACAGTTTGGTTGAAGATGACAGCTTGGTTGAAGATGACAGCCTGGTTAAAGATGACAGCTTGGTTGAAGATGACAGCTTGGTTAGAGATGACAGCTTGGTTAAAGATGACAGCGTGGTTAAAGATGAAAGCTTGGTTAAAGATGACAGTTTGGTTAAAGATGACAGTTTGGTTAAAGATGACAGCCTGGTTAAAGATGACAGTTTGGTTAAAGATTAAAAATTGGTTAAAGATGACAGCCTGGTTAAAGATGACAGCCTGGTTAAAGATTACAGTTTGGTTAAAGATGACAGCCTGGTTAAAGATGACAGCTTGGTTGAAGATGACAGTTTGGATGAAGATGACAGCTTGGTTGAAGATGACAGCTTGGTTAGAGATGACAGCTTGGTTAAAGATTACAGTTTGGTTAAAGATTAAAAATTGGTTAAAGATGACAGCTTGGTTGAAGATGACAGCTTGGTTAGAGATGACAGCTTGGTTAAAGATGACAGCTTGGTTAAAGATGACAGTTTGATTGAAGATGACAGCTTGGTTAAAGATGACAGTTTGGTTGAAGATGACAGCGTGGTTAAAGATGAAAGCTTGGTTAAAGATGACAGCTTGGTTAAAGATGACTGTTTGGTTAAAGATGACAGTTTGGTTAAAGATGACAGCCTGATTAAAGATGACAGCCTGATTAAAGATGACAGCGTGGTTAAAGATGAAAGCTTGGTTAAAGATGAAAGCTTGGTTAAAGATGACAGTTTGGTTAAAGATGACAGCCTGGTTAAAGATGACAGTTTGGTTAAAGATGACAGCTTGGTTGAAGATGACAGCTTGGTTAAAGATGACAGCTTGGTTAAAGATGAAAGGTTGGTTAAAGATGACAGCGTGGTTAAAGATGAAAGCTTGGTTAAAGATGACAGCTTGGTTAAAGATGACAGTTTGGTTAAAGATTAAAAATTGGTTAAAGATGACAGCCTGGTTAAAGATGACAGCCTGGTTAAAGATGACAGTTTGGTTAAAGATGAAAATTTGGTTAAAGATGACAGCTTGGTTAAAGATGACAGCTTGGTTAAAGATGACAGCCTGGTTAAAGATGACAGCTTGGTTAAAGATGACAGCCTGGTTAAAGATGACAGCTTGGTTAAAGATGAAAGCGTGGTTAAAGATGATAGATTGGTTAAAGATGAAAAATTGGTTAAAGATGCCAGCTTGGTTAAAGATGACAGCTTGGTTAATCTGGATTAAACCAGAACACGACCAATGAAATCATGAGACTAATGTCATTAAAGGTCCACTGACAAACAATGCTGACTGTCAACGAAGACCAAGAGGACTGCTTTAGCACTGTGTTAAAGACATGCTCTGGTATTTTGGCGACTAAACAAGTATTTTTTTAAACCTCCCGATTTGGGCTGGATGTGTCAGTGTTCCACTGCCATTCACATCTAAACCTCTCTGTTTACTATAGTACAGGGGCCAGGGGCGGTCAGGGGCCTGGGGCGGTCAGGGGCCTGGGGCGGTCAGGGGCCTGGGGCGGTCAGGGGTGGTCAGGGGCCTGGGGCGGTCAGGGGCCTGGGGCGGTCAGGGGTGGTCAGGGGCCTGGGGCGGTCAGGGGCCAGGGGCGGTCAGGGGCCTGGGGCGGTCAGGGGCAAGGGGCAGTCAGTTCGGCGTATGTCAGAGCTGGGTTCAAATACAATTCAAATACTTGGAGGGTTTGCACTTTGGGGAGTGCTCTATTGGTTACATTGCACCAGACAAGTTCAATCAAGCCCGGGTAAAGTATTTGAAAGAAAACAAATACTACTTGAACCCATGACTGGTGTCTGTCTGTTTTTTTAGAAGCCTCAGCGGTGTTAACCTTTCCTCACTCAAATGACTATTCTATTCTTAGCCCTGGATATTATGAACTCTTACCACTGGTGTTATTTTCAATGCAATTTTTTGATTATTGCTAATCCTGCTAATCCTCCCAAGTGACACGCTATTGGCTATATGTCGCACCACTTCAGACCAGCGCCACATGGGCCATGGTCAAATCAAAATGCATTTGTCACATGCGCTGAATACAACAGGTGTAGATTTTAACGTGAAATGCTTACTTATTAAAAAGTAACATTTGTAAAAAAGAATACAAAATAGTAACACAATAAATAACAATAACAAGGCTATACACAAGGAGTACCGGTACCAAGTCAATGTGCAGGGGTACGAGGTAATATGTATATACATGTAGGTAGGGGTAAAAGTGACTAGGTAATCAGGATAGATAACAAACAGAGTAGCAGCAGCGTATGTGGAGTGTGAGTGTGTGGCGCCAATATGCATGTTTGTGTGTGAGTGTATGTTGGCGTGTCAGTGTAAGTATGTGTGAGTGTGTGGATAGAGTCCAGTGAGTGTGCATAGAGTCAGTGTAAGTATGTGTGAGTGTGTGGATAGAGTCCAGTGAGTGTGCATAGAGTCAGTGTAAGTATGTGTGAGTGTGTGGATAGAGTCCAGTGAGTGTGCATAGAGTCAGTGTAAGTATGTGTGAGTGTGTGGATAGAGTCCAGTGAGTGTGCATAGAGTCAGTGTAAGTATGTGTGAGTGTGTGGATAGAGTCCAGTGAGTGTGCATAGAGTCAGTGTAAGTATGTGTGAGTGTGTGGATAGAGTCCAGTGAGTGTGCATAGAGTCAGTGTAAGTATGTGTGAGTGTGTGGATAGAGTCCAGTGAGTGTGCATAGAGTCAGTGTAAGTATGTGTGAGTGTGTGGATAGAGTCCAGTGAGTGTGCATAGAGTCAGTGTAAGTATGTGTGAGTGTGTGGATAGAGTCCAGTGAGTGTGAATAGAGTCAGTGTAAGTATGTGTGAGTGTGTGGATAGAGTCCAGTGAGTGTGCATTGAGTCAGTGTAAGTATGTGTGAGTGTGTGGATAGAGTCCAGTGAGTGTGCATAGAGTCAGTGTAAGTATGTGTGAGTGTGGATAGAGTCCAGTGAGTGTGCATAGAGTCAGTGTAAGTATGTGTGAGTGTGGATAGAGTCCAGTGAGTGTGCATAGAGTCAGTGTAAGTATGTGTGAGTGTGTGGATAGAGTCCAGTGAGTGTGCATAGAGTCAGTGTAAGTATGTGTGAGTGTGGATAGAGTCCAGTGAGTGTGCATAGAGTCAGTGTAAGTATGTGTGAGTGTGGATAGAGTCCAGTGAGTGTGCATAGAGTCAGTGTAAGTATGTGTGAGTGTGTGGATAGAGTCCAGTGAGTGTGCATAGAGTCAGTGTAAGTATGTGTGAGTGTGGATAGAGTCCAGTGAGTGTGCATAGAGTCAGTGTAAGTATGTGTGAGTGTGTGGATAGAGTCCAGTGAGTGTGCATAGAGTCAGTGTAAGTATGTGTGAGTGTGTGGATAGAGTCCAGTGAGTGTGCATAGAGTCAGTGTAAGTATGTGTGAGTGTGTGGATAGAGTCCAGTGAGTGTGCATAGAGTCAGTGTAAGTATGTGTGAGTGTGTGGATAGAGTCCAGTGAGTGTGCATAGAGTCAGTGTAAGTATGTGTGAGTGTGGATAGAGTCCAGTGAGTGTGCATAGAGTCAGTGTAAGTATGTGTGAGTGTGTGGATAGAGTCCAGTGAGTGTGCATAGAGTCAGTGTAAGTATGTGTGAGTGTGTGGATAGAGTCCAGTGAGTGTGCATAGAGTCAGTGTAAGTATGTGTGAGTGTGTGGATAGAGTCCAGTGAGTGTGCATAGAGTCAGTGTAAGTATGTGTGAGTGTGTGGATAGAGTCCAGTGAGTGTGCATAGAGTCAGTGTAAGTATGTGTGAGTGTGGATAGAGTCCAGTGAGTGTGCATAGAGTCAGTGTAAGTACATTTACATTTAAGTCATTTAGCAGACGCTCTTATCCAGAGCGACTTACAAGTTGGTGCATTCACCTTATGATGTCCAGTGGAACAACCACTTTACAATAGTGCATCTAACTCTAAGGGGGGGGGGGGGTTAGAAGGATTACTTTATCCTATCCTAGGTATTCCTTAAAGAGGTGGGGTTTCAGGTGTCTCCGGAAGGTGGTGATTGATTCCGCTGACCTGGCGTCGTGGGGGAGTTTGTTCCACCATTGGGGTGCCAGAGCAGCGAACAGTTTTGACTGGGCTGAGCGGGAGCTGTACTTCCTCAGAGGTAGGGAGGCGAGCAGGCCAGAGGTGGATGAACGCGGATGAAAGTATGTGTGAGTGTGTGGATAGAGTCCAGTGAGTGTGCATAGAGTCAGTGTAAGAGAGTCAGTGCAAAAAAGGGTCAATGTTATAGTCTGGGTAGCCATTTGATTAACTGTTCAGGAGCCTTCTGGTACCAGACTTCGCGCTCAAATCAAAACAGGTGTAGACTAACAGTGGATTTCTTACTTACGGGCCCTTCTCAACAACGCAGAGAGAAATAAAATAGAGAAATAATAGAGAAGTAATACAAGTATTAAAGACACAGTAAGGATAACTTGGCTCTACATGGGGTGCCAGTACCGAGTCCATGTTCAGGTGTACGAGGTTAATCGAGGTAGATATGTAGCAGCAGCGTATGTGAGAAGAAGTAAAAAAAGTTAAAGGCTTAATGCAGATAGTTAAATAGTTAACCAAATAGATACCCAGTCTAACTATTTAGCAGTCTTATGGCTTGGGGGTAGAAGATGTTCAGGGTCCTCTTGGTTCCAGACTTGGTGCATCGGTACCGTTTGCCATGCGGTAGCAGAGAGAACAGTCTGACTTTGGTGGCTGAAGACTTTGACCATTTCTAGGGCCTTTCTCTGACACCGCCTGGTATAGAGGTCCTGGATATCAGGGAGATTGGCCCCAGTGATATTGGGCCGTACGCACTACCCTCTGTAGCGCGTTGCGGTCGGATGCCAAGGAGTTGCTGTACCAAATGAGGATGCAGCCAGTCAAGAGGCTCTCAATGGTGCAGCTGTAGAACCTTTTGAGGATCTGAGGGACCATGCCAAATCTTTTCAACCTCCTGAGGGGGAAGAAGCGATGTCATGCCTTCTTCACGACTGTGCTGGTATGGGAGGACCATGTTAACTCCTTAGTGATGTGGACACCGAAAAACTTGAAGCTCTCAACCCATTCCACTACAGCCCTGTCGATGTGGATGGGGGCGTGCTCGCCCCTCCCTTTCCTGTAGTCCACAATCTGCTCCTTTGATTTTGCTAACGTTGAGGGACAGGTTGTTATCCTGGCAGTGTGTCTCTACCACCATTCTGTAGTCAACAAACGTAATGATAGTGTTGGGAGTCGTGCGCGACAACTCAGTCATGGGTGAAACGGCAGTACAGGAGGGAGCTAAGCATGCACCCTTGA
The DNA here is from genome assembly GCF_045679555.1 of Salvelinus alpinus. Taxonomy (NCBI): domain Eukaryota; kingdom Metazoa; phylum Chordata; class Actinopteri; order Salmoniformes; family Salmonidae; genus Salvelinus; species Salvelinus alpinus. The sequence goes on from NC_092113.1 coordinate 35,041,610, forward strand.
GGGGCCCCCATGTTGAGGGTCAGCATGGCAGATGTGTTGAACCACCTGGGGACGGCCCGTCAGAAAGTCCAGGAACCAGTTGCAGAGGGAGTTGTTCAGTTCCAGGGTCCCGAGCTTGGTGATGAGCGTATAGGGGACTATGGTGTTGAACGCTGAGCTGTAGTCAATGAACAGCATTCTCACATAGGTATTCCTTTTGTCCAGATGGGAGAGAGCAGTTTGACAAAGGAGAGTGAGATCACACAGTCATCCGGGACAACTGGGGCTCTCATGCCTGGCCCTGTGTTGTCTCTCTCGAAGCGAGCATAGAAAGCATTCAGTTCATCTGTGAGGTTTGCGTCACTGGGCAACTCACGGGTGGGTTTCCCTTTGTAATCCATAACAGTTTGCAAAGCCTGCCGACGGGCGTCAGAGCCGGTGTAGTAGGATTTTATCTTAGTCCTATATTGACCTGTTCCATGTTTGATGGCTCATCGGAGGTCGTAGCGGGCTTTCTTGTAAGCGTCCATGTCCATTTCTATGAAAGCGGTAGTTCTAGCCTTTAGCCCGGCGCTCATACTGCCTGTAATCCTTGGCTTTTGGTTAGGGTACGTACGGTCACTGTGGGGACGATGTTGATGCACCTTTTGATGAAACCTGTGACTGGTGTGTTAAACTCCTCAATGTTATCGGATAAATCTCTGAACATATTCCAGTCTTTGCTAGCGAAGCAATCTTGAAGCTTAGCGTCCTCTTCATTGGACCACTTCCTTACTGAGCGCATCACTGGTAATTCCTGTTTGAGTTTTTGCTTGTAAACAGGGAGCAGGAGGATGCAGTCCTGGTCTGACTTGCCGAAGAGAGGGCGAAGGAGGGCCTTGTATGCGTTTCTGTGGGTAGAGCAAAAGTGGTCGAGAGTGTTAGCGCCGTAGGAGACGTGTTGGTAAAAGTGGAGTAAAACGCATTTCAGTCTCCCTGTGTTAAAGTCTCCGCCCACTAGAAGCTCTGCCTCTGAGTGAGCGTTTTCTTGTTTGTTTATGGCCCTCTACAGCTGTTTATGGCCCTCTACCGCTCATTGAGTACTCAATTAGCGCCATTCTAGTTTTGTGGTGGGATAGAGACAGCAGTGATGATTACACAAACTCTCTTGGTAGATTAAAAAGGTCTGCAATTTAACATGAGGTATTCCTTCACACTTGAAGCGGTGCACCAGTTGTTGTTCACAAAAGAGGCACACCCCACCCCCTTTGGTTTTGCCCGAGTCTACGGTCTAGTCACGACGAAGCATAGAGATTTTGGTTGAATAAATTCAGTTGTGCAACTGACTAGATTTTCCCTTTCCCACTTGGGAAGCATCCCATCCACTACTATGGTGTAGAGTTATTCAGGGTAGTATTACTATAGGATGACCCCTCCAGGCTAACACAATGACGGATGAGTCACACGTGTGTGTGTCTCTCTCTCTCTCCATATCTCGGTCTGTCTCACACTACCTCCCCCTATCTATCTCCCTCTCCACTGGGATCCTGTGTTTCCATCATATGAGCCAGTGTATTGTTTGGCCTCCAGGTTGAACACTGCCTTTCCCCCATGGACATGTTTAGCGCCTGTGAAATCTAATGAAGAATTCTCACCATCCACTATCAGCCAAGTGCGCTGTACTGCATGTAGACAGACAGTGATCCCCAAACCCCACTTTTCACTCTACTGAGCAGGACCAAGCTGTCCTACGCTGGCCTGGTTCTGATCACACAGCACAGATGGCCCCAGTAGGACCCTGAAGAGCAGAGGAGTGAGCTAAACAACAATATTGACCTGCATCTAATGGCAATGAAGCTCTCCTGTGCTGTGCTGACTGCTAACTCTGTGAGGCTGCCCTCATTCGCTCTGACTGGAGTAAATGTCAGTGGGGCACGCGTCACAGACCGGTCTACCTCATACAAATAGAATGAATAGAAGTGCCAGTCCACCCATTATGGCATCATTGATTTAAATGTGTCCCCGTTCGACTCATTCTAATTCATTGGCTCCCTAACACTATTACCTCAGAGTGTGAGCAATACACGCAGAAGTGACGTGCTATTTTCCAAGCAGAAAGTGTGGATAATCAGTCTAAGGTTAAGGTAGAGTGTGTGGCGATGGCTGGTGGTTGGTTGTCAAGCGGTTTTCTTAGATAAGGAAAACGTTCTGCTCTAAATGCATTATGGAAACTGCTAGACTGTGACAACTCATTGATTGGGATCTTGTTCACCACTGGTGTGAAGAACTGGCTTAACAAACTATTCGATATGGCTGAGCGTTTGCTTTAGCCTGTCTGGAATGCCAGGTGGGCAGAGTTTGCACTTTTGGGACTTTTTGGTTCCTTTTTCAACAGTCAATCGCAATACAGCTCAGCTAAAGCATTCGATATGATTTTAAAATCATATTGGAACACAAGTTGCTTTGCACCAGGAAGAGCAGTATGTTATGTTTCCACCTGCAGACAGTGAGTTGAGTTGACTGACTACTAGTGCTGACCCCATTTAGTCGACTGGTCGACTATTCGGTCAATAGGCTGTTGGTCAACCGATACTTCTTTAGTCGAGCAGTAGCAAAAAATATATAAAAATCACGGTGTACAAGACACCTGTCTGATTCGTGCCTGTCTGAGTGGACTGATCCATTGTGGAGGCCGTTGGGATGGCACAGTCCATCACTAAGAAAGGAAATTGTATATGGTTATATTATGTAAGAACAGGTGCAACACAAAAAAATGTATATATATTTTATAACAAATGCGCTTTCTCCAATGTTGGATAAAGGTCGCTGTCCACAGTTCTGAAACACATCGGTGCGCTGTTGAATTGGAGCCTTTTCCTAGACCATGTTGATATGGTAACAGACATCAAAATTATGAAATAACACATGGAATCATGTAGTAACCAAACAGTGTTAAACAAATCAAAATATATTTCATATTTTAAATTCTTCAAAGTAGCCACCCTTTGCCTTGATGACAGCTTTGCAAACTTGGCATTCTCTCAACCAGCTTCACCTGGAATGCTTTACCAACAGTCTTGAAGGAGTTCCCACATATGCTGAGCACTTGTTGGCTGCTTTTTCTTCACTCTGCGGTCCAACTCATCCCAAACCAACACAGCCTGGAGGAGTGTTGGGTTATTGTCCAGTTGAAAAACAAATGACAGCCGCACTAAGCGCAAATCAGATGGGATGGTGTATTGCTGCAGAATGCAGTGGTAGTCATGCTGGTGCAGTGGTAGTCATGCTGTGCCTAGATTTCTAAATAAATACCTGACAGTGTCACCAGCAAAACACCCCCACACCTCCTCCTCCATGCTTCATGGTGGGAACCACACATGCAGAGATCATCCGTTCACCTACTCTGCGTCTCACAAAGACACGGTGGTTGGAACCAAAAATCTCACATTTGGACTCATCAGACCAAAGGACAGATTTCCACTGGTCTAATGTCCATTGCTCGTGTTTCTTGGCCGAAGCAAGTCTCTTCATCTTATTGGGGTTCTTAAGTAGTTGTTTCTTTGCAGAAATTCAACCATGAAGGCCTGATTCACGCAGTCTCCTCTGAACAGTTGATGTTGAGATGTGTCTGTTCCTTGAACTCTGTGAAACATTTATTTGGGCTGCAATCTGAGGTGCAGTTAACTCTAATGAACTTATCCTCTGCAGCAGAGGAAACTCTGGGTATTCCTTTCCTGTGTCGGTCATCATGAGAGCCAGCTTCATCATAGCACTTGATGGTTTTTGCGACTGCACTTGAAAAAACGTTCAAAGTTCTTGAAATGTTCTGCATTGACTGACCTTCATGTCTTAATTAGGGCGCATGAACCGCTAGCGGGACACCTACGATAACATCCGGTGAAATTGCAGAGCGTGAAATTCAAAATACAAAATCGTAATATTAAACATTCATGAAAATACAAGTGTCATACATCATTTAAAAGCTTAACTTCTTGTTAATCCAACAGTGTTGTCAGATTTCAAAAAGGCTTTACGGCGAAAGCATACCATGCAATTATCTGAGAACAGAGCCCCACATCAAAATACTAATTCAACCAGCACAGGCGTCACAAAATCACAAATAGCGATTAAATAAATCACTTACCTTTGAAGATCTTCCTCTGTTTGCAATCCCAAGGGTCCCAGCTACACAATGAATGTTCGTTTTGTTCGATAAAGTCCTTCTTTATATCCAAAAAAGTCAGTTAGTTGGCGCCAATGATCTCAGTAATCCACTCGTTCAACATGCATACAAATGAATCCCAAAAGTTACTGGTAAAGTTCGTCCAAACAAGTCAAACGATGTTTCTAATTAATCCTCAGGTACTCTAATATCTAAATAAACGACAATATTTAAGACAGAGAATAGTATGTTCAATAGGGAAGATAAATAACGAAGAGCGCGCTCCTCATTCATGCGCCAACAAGACTACTTTTCTAATGAGAGACCTTGGAAAAACGACAACTACTTGCTAATTAAAAAAACAAACAAGCCTGAAACCCTTTCCAAGACTGTTGACATCTAGTGGAAGCCATAGGAACTGCAATCTGGGAGGAATTATTTTGTATATCCCATAGGCTAGCATTGAAATGGCCTGTGACCTAAAAAAAAACCAATCTGTATGGATTTTCCTTGGGTTTTTGCCTGCCATATCAGTTCTGTTATACGCACAGACATTATTTTAACAGTTTTAGAAACTTCAGAGTATTTTCTATCTAATGCATGGATATATGCATATCCTAGCTTCTGGGCCTGGGTAAGGAGGCAGTTTACTTTGGGCACGTCAGTCATCCAAAATTCCAAACAATAACCAGTATGCTAAAGAAGTTAAAGTAATGATGGACTGTTGTTTCTCTTTGCTTATTTGAGCTGTTCTTGCCATAATATGGACTTGGTATTTTACCAAATAGGGCTGTCTTCTGTATACCAACCCCACCTTGTCACAACACAACTGATTGGCTCAAACACAAATTTACTTTTAACAAGGCACACCTGTTAATTGAAATGCCTTCCAGAGGACTACCTTATGAAGCTGGTTGAGAGAATGCCAAGGGTGTGCAAAGCTGTCAAGGCAAAAGGGTGGCTATAATATATATTTTGATTTGTTTACCACTTTTCTGGTTACTACATGATTCCATGTGTTATTTAATAGTTTTGATGTATTCTATATTATTCAACAAAGTAGAAAATAGTAAAAATAAAGAAAAACCCTTTTAATGAGTAGGTGCCCAAACCTTTGACTGGTACTGTATATCTACAGAAATAAGGCAGATCCTGCTTCTGTTGCCTGTTTGATTAATAGCCTACTGATACCGTGAGCACCAAGCCTCACGCAATGTTGGATAAATCATTTCACAAATCCGTCTGTTTTTAAATCTTTGCTATGCTGTAATAAAGGCTTTCTCTCTGGTATTATTTCTGGCAAGAACCAGATCGCTGAACCTTTCCCCTATTACTACCTGTCAGGGCAATGAGATTGAGACTGTAACCTCATAGATATCTTGGAATTGTAATTGATGATGGCCTCTCTTTTAAATTGCATATTCAACAACTTACAAAAAAATTGAAGCTGAAGTTGGGATTTTATTTTAGGAATAAGGACTGTTTTTCTTTTGAAGCCAGAAGGAGGCTAGTATCAGCTACATTTATGCCTTTACTAGACTATGGGGATATTTTATATATGAATGCTTCCGCTCAGAGTTTTTTGATCAATTGACACCCTTTACCATGGTGCATTGTGATTTATTTTAAACTGCAAAACCCTTACGCACCACTGCACTTTATATACCACGGTTGGCTGGCCTTCTCTAGTCACTCGTAGACTACACTCGTAGACTATAAAAATACTTTTATTTACAAAGCCATTTTTGCTTCACTACCATTTTATTTGGGCATTTTTATTGTTCCGAAATGTGGTGGGTACTCTCTTCGTTCGCTGGACTTTATCCTGCTAACTGTTCCAAATGTCCAAACTGAATTTGGTAAAAGGGCTTTTATGTACTCGGCGCCATCGGCTTGGAACACCTTACAAAATACTTTTAAACTGGAAGAACTTGTCCCGATTGGTGTTTTTAAATCAATGATGAAGGATTTTGAGACTGATTCCCTGACCTGTCAATGTTTTTAATTTGCTGTTTTATGATTTGTTATACTCTTGTGAATTCTATGGTTTTTACTAGATTACTTGTAGTTTTTCATGTTGTCTGTCTGTAATTGTGTAATGACTTGGTGTTGCCTATCTTGGCGAGGATGCTCTTGAAAAATAGATTTCAAATCTCAATGAGCCCTTCCTGGTTAAATAAAGGTTAAATAAATGTAAAACAATTAATGTTACGGGGTTCAGAGTTTGTTATAACCAATTTATTGATGTGATTATGATATGCAATAAGTCAGGCCCTATTGGTCATGTGCATGAGATGCATATATGTGTCACATATATAGAGCAAAGGCTGAGGGAATAGGGAATGTTTTCCTAAACAAATTAGGGATTTCGGTAAGACAACTTTTCAGTCAGAAACGTCTGTAATTATGTTGCACCTCAGCAACACGGACAGCACACACTGTTGATGTTTTGTGGTGGTCGCTGCAGCAGGAAGAGAGAGAGACAACAGTCACTCGCTGTCTTTTTTTAACACACAGCACAGCAAGTCTGAGCCAGGCCCGGCACAATCAAATCAATTGTGGTCGGACTCACTCTAGTCATTTATGTGTCTTAATTATTTCATCAAATAGTGTGCTTAAAGCATCAGACAAGCTCAGTGCATATAGTTGATTTGATTAAAACACATGGGATGTGTCAACCAATCAAAAGAACAGACAATTTTTGGGGTGGTTGGGGACAGCCCTACTGGCTACACAACATGCTAATGCCACAGAAACAGGTTTTCCCTCTAGCAGTAGCAGCAGGTCTAGACAGACACACAGCATATAGACTAGATGTACTAAAGTACTACGACGGACTACTAAATGTCAATACTAAACAGACACACAGCATATAGACTAGATGTACTAAAGTACTACGACGGACTACTAAATGTCAATACTAAACAGACACACAGCATATAGACTAGATGTACTAAAGTACTACGACAGACTACTAAATGTCACTACTAAACAGACACACAGCATATAGACTAGATGTACTAAAGTACTACGACGGACTACTAAATGTCAATACTAAACAGACACACAGCATATAGACTAGATGTACTAAAGTACTACAACGGACTACTAAATGTCAATACTAAACAGACACACAGCATATAGACTAGATGTACTAAAGTACTACGACGGACTACCATGGAAATGTCAATACAGTAGTTCCTATTACTGGACCCAAGAAGTATGTAGTGACTGCTACTGCCACTGCAACATGAGTAAGTGAGTGTCAGGAAAGGGCCGTACAGAATCAGGGTTAAGATTAATACATTTATATTATCGATGTAAATATACAGTGCATTCTGAAAGTATTCAGTCCCCTTCCCTTTTTCCATGTTTTGTTACAATACAGCCTTGTTCTAAAATGGATCGAAAAAAAATAAATAAATCCTTATCAATCTACACACAATACCCCATAATGACAAAGCCAAAACAGGTTTCTAAAAATGTTTGCAAATTTATTTAAAAAAATGAAAAACATACCTTATTTACCAGAGTATTCAGACGCTTTGCTATGAGACTCGAAATTGACTCGAAATTGAGCTCAGGTGCATCCTGCTTCTATTGATCATCCTTGAGATGTTTCTACAACTTGGAGTCCACCTGTGGTAAATTCAATTGATTGGACATGTTTTGGAAAGGCCCACACCTGTCTATATAAGGTCCCACAGTTGACAGTGCATGTCAGAGCAAAAACCAAGCCATGAGTTCTAAGGAATTGTCCATAGAGACAGGATTATGTTGAGGCACAGATCTAGGGAAGGGTACTAAAAAATGTCTGCAGCATTGAAGGTCCCCAAGAACACAGTGGCCTCCATCATTCTTAAATGGAAGAAGTTTGGAACCACCAAGACTCTTCCTAGAGCTGGCCGATCGGCCAAACTGAGCAATCAGGGGAGAAGGGCCTTGGTCAGGTAGGTGATCAAGAACACGATGGTCACTCTGACAGAGCTCCTCTGTGGAGATGGGAGAGCCTTCCAGAAGGACAACCATCTCTGCAACACTCCACCAATCAGGCCTTTATGGTAGAGTGGCCAGACGGAAGCCACTCCTCAGTAAAAGGCACATGATAGTCCACTTGGAGTTTGCCAAAAGACTGTCAGACCATGAGAAACAAGATTCTCTGGTCTGATGAATCCAAGATTGAACACTTTGGCCTGAATGCCAAGCGTCACGTCTGGAGGAAACCAGGCACCGCTCATCACCTGGCTAATACCATCCCTACGGTGAAGCATGATGGTGGCAGCAACATACTATGGGTATGTTTTTCAGTGGCTGGGACTGGGATACTAGTCAGGATCAAGGCAAAGATGAACAGAGCGAAGTACAGAGAGATCGTTGATGAAAACCTGCTCCAGAGCTCTCAGTACCTCAGACTGGGGCAAAGGTTCACCTTCCAACAGGACAACATCCCTAAGCACACAGCCAAGACAACGCAGGAGTAGCTTTGGGACAAGTCTCAATGTCCTCGAGTGGCCAGCCAGAGCCTGGACTTGAAGCCGATCTAACATCTCTGGGGAGACCTGAAAATAGCTGTGTAGCGACGCTCCCCATTCAATCTGACAGAGCTTGAGAGGATCTGTAGAGAAGAATAGGACAAACTCCCCAAATACAGGTGTGCCAAGATTGTAGCGTCATACCCACGAAGACTTGAGGCTGTAATCGCTGCCAAAGGTGCTTCAACAAAGTACTGAGTAAAGGGTCTAAATACTTATGCAAGTGAATTTTTATATCTATGTTTTTTATAAATTTTCAAAAGTGTCTTAAAGCAATTTTTTGAGGGGGGGTATGATATTTGTGCGTCTCTAACTTTCTCACTCATCATTCACGATTTATTCAAGATTCATTCAAGGTTATCCTTAATCATGGTAGCATCCACATTAATGTAGAAGTGTTTAGAAACATCTTCTATTCTTATTTACAATAAAAGTGACTCGAAAATGACACAATCAATTATTTACCGTTAATTTCTATTGTGCACAAAATAATTTGAAACACAACCAAAACAAAACAAACAGCAAATGCATCCAACAAATTTGTAGAGTCACAAGCTTGATGTGTTATAAATACGGGACCAAATACTTACATTTTTACTACTTTAAATACACATTAAGTGAAATTGTCCCAATAGTCTTGGTCCCCTAAAATTGGGGGACAATGTACAAAAAGTTCTGTAATTTCTAAACAGTTCACCCAATATGGATGAAAACACCCTCAAATTAAAACTGTCAGTCTGCATTTTAACCTCAAAGTCATTATATAATTTCAACTCAAAAAGCGCTGGACTACAGAGCAAACAATTCACTGTCCCAGTACTTTTGGAGCTCACTTTATATATGTCACCACAACAACATGGAGAATAGCTACAACTAAGCAATAGCTGATACAGTATATCCACATAACCCCCATCATGAGCTACCTGGTCTCTGTGGCTGTCTAACACTATCTGTGGTGTGACTGTGTAAAGAACCCACCGGCCGCCTGTCTGTATGTCAGACTGAGGTGTGTGTGTGTGTGTGTGTGTGTGTGTGTGTGTGTGTGTGTGTGTGTGTGTGTGTGTGTGTGTGTTTGTCCCAGCCTCAGTCTGAGCACACGGCGCCAGCCACCAGGCCAGGCAAGGCCACAGCAGTCGATACTCAGAAAGCCCCACATCGTATGACAATGACCAGGACATATACTGTATATCTATCTATATTTGCATCCTAAATGGCACCCTATTCACTATATAGTGCACTACTTTAGACCAGGGCTCAGCACCCTATTCCCTATATAGTGCACTACGTTAGACCAGGGCTCAGCACCCTATTCCCTATATAGTGCACTACTTTTGACCAGTCCTCAGCACCCTATTCACTGTATAGTGCACTACTTTTGACCAGTGCCAATAGGGATCTGGTCATCAGCAATGTTCCTTCTAATTTATTTCAACACTGAGCAAATTTCAGGTCTATTCTGGGCACAAACTTGAACGTTGTGAAAATTCTGTGCAACTTCCAGGGCGTGTTTACTGTGAACACTGAGGCTGTACCTACTTTAAGTTACAGTTTTACTGTGAACACTGAGGCTGTACCTACTTTAAGTTACAGTTTTACTGTGAACACTGAGGCTGTACCTACTTTAAGTTACAGTTTTACTGTGAACACTGAGGCTGTACCTACTTTAAGTTACAGTTTTACTGTGAACACTGAGGCTGTACCTACTTTAAGTTACAGTTTTACTGTGAACACTGAGGCTGTACCTAATTTAAGTTACAGTTTTAACATGACCAAGTAGGCTACTGTGGCTATTTGATCATAATGTAGGACTACCAGAGCGGCCTACCATCAAAAACAACAGAGAAAATGCATCCCATCACATTTTAACATGTAAATAGGTGTTCTATCATTCAGCCTACAGCAGCAGCCAATGTGTGGTGTTCAATGTAGACCTACATTCCATGAGACTTTTGAAAAAAAACATGCAGGACTTGACATTAACCTGTTTATCCACTTGTCCTTCAGAGAAGGTGACTGAAAATGTTGTTTGTGTGGTTTGATTCAAGAAACCAATTTACAAATATTATTTCCATACCATTATTACAGAGAATCAGACAAATGCTACTGTCTGCCTATGGGCTTCTTAGCTCATTCAAGCCTGTCTCAAAATACAACACTGCCCCTTTAAGACAAAACAAAAATCTCTTTACCTGACTCGCTTTCAAAGATGTCTAGAAATGTACACAGAGGAAGCAATCACTCCCCTATTGCTGACTACAAATGATCTATAGCTGGGCTTTTAACTCACTAAATAGCAAAGGATATGAACAACATGTGCACACGTGGCTACATGCAGCTCTCACTTTGATCTCAAAACAAGCACAACTACTCATGACCGCTCATGCTGTAACAGATTCAAAAATGCCAATGGTCTATTTGCATATAGGCCTACTGCAGCTCTGATTGTTTATGGTCTGTGTAGAGTACGGACTAAGTAGTGCAGTCTGTGTAGAGTACAGGCTGAGTAGTGCAGTCTGTGTAGAGTACAGGCTGAGTAGTGCAGTCTGTGTAGAGTACAGGCTGAGTAGTGCAGTCTGTGTAGAGTACAGACTGAGTAGTGCAGTCTGTGTAGAGTACAGGCTGAGTAGTGCAGTCTGTGTAGAGTACAGGCTGAGTAGTGCAGTCTGTGTAGAGTACGGGCTGAGTAGTGCAGTCTGTGTAGAGTACAGGCTGAGTAGTGCAGTCTGTGTAGAGTACAGGCTGAGTAGTGCTGTCTGTGTAGAGTACAGGCTGAGTAGTGCTGTCTGTGTAGAGTACGTTTAATCACGTTTAATACTGACATGTAGGCTGAGATCAGGTGTAATCAGATGTAGACCTATGTATGAGGAGGAACGTGTAGACTGAGATCAGATGTAATCAGATGTAGACCTATGTATGAGGAGGAACGTGTAGACTGAGATCAGATGTAGTGAGATGTAATCAGATGTAGAATTATGTATGAGGAGGAACGTGTAGAAGCAGAACCACAGTCGTACCTTACATTCAGCTTCTACCTCCGTCCATAGTCAGTGGCCAGGTCAACATCATTTGGTGAGTGGGGGCACAGAGAAATTGTAGATATGTAGATATGCCTAAATATCAATTTAGTTTCACACTTCAAAACATTAATAGTTAGCCAACAACTATTCAGTGTGTAGCATTCATTCTGTTTTTTGCATGACACATGGCAGTAAAGTTTCCTGTTTGTGATTCTGAGCCCTCCAATCTCTCTAAATAGTTTTTCCAGAGCACCAGAACCTCTGGACCTTGGCACTTAACTAGTGTGAAGTGTCAAAGAGGCTCTGCATGACAGAGAAGAATGGACAGAGACAGAACAAATGTGTGTCTCCTGAGAGCCTGTCTGCTTTCATCATGGTGCAGCTGTGGCAGCCAGGCCACGGTTTAGCCAGGATAAATCAAGATGTCGCCTCTTAGATCGAGCGAGGCGAGACCAGAAAACAGAACAATCAAGATGTAGCCTCCTAGACCAAACGAGGGGAGCCCAGAACGAAGAACCATCAAGATGTCGCTTCTTAGACCAGGCGAGATGAGCCCAGAACCAAGAACAATCAAGATGTAGCCTCCTAGACCGAACGAGGCGAGCCCAGAACCTAGAACAATCAAGATGTCGCTTCTTAGACCGGGCGAGATGAGCCCAGAACCTAGAACAATCAAGATGACGCTTCTTAGACCGGGCGAGATGAGCCCAGAACCGAGACCAATCAAGATGTAGCCTCCTAGACCGAACGAGGGGAGCCCAGAACCAAGAACAATCAAGATGTAGCCTCCTAGACCGAACGAGGGGAGCCCAGAACCGAGAACAATCAAGATGTCGCTTCTTAGACCAGGCGAGATGAGCCCAGAACCGAGAACAATCAAGATGTAGCCTCCTAGACCGAACGAGGGGAGCCCAGAACCAAGAACAATCAAGATGTAGCCTCCTAGACCGAACGAGGGGAGCCCAGAACCAAGAACAATCAAGATGTAGCCTCCTAGACCAAACGAGTCGAGCCCAGAACCTAGAACAATCAAGATGTCGCTTCTTAGACCGGGCGAGATGAGCCAAGAACCGAGAACAATCAAGATGTCGCTTCTTAGACCAGGCGAGATGAGCCCAGAACCGAGAACAATCAAGATGTAGCCTCCTAGACCGAGCAAGACAAGCTCAGAACCGAGAACAATTAACATGTAGCCTCTTAGACAGAGCAAGACGAGCTCAGAACCGAGAACAATCAAGATGTAGCCTCCTAGACCGAGCAAGACGAGCTCAGAACCGAGAACAATCAAGATGTAGCCTCCTAGACCGAGCAAGACGAGCTCAGAGCCGAGAACAATCAAGATGTAGCCTCCTAGACCGAGCAAGACGACCCCAGAACAGAGAGCAATCAAGATGTTGCCTCCTAGACCGAGCAAGACGAGCCCAGAACAGAGAACAATCAAGATGTAGCCTCCTAGACCGAGCAAGACAAGCTCAGAACAGAGAACAATTAAGATGAGCCTCCTAAACTGAGCAAGACGAGCAAGACGAGCTCAGAACAGAGAACAATCAAGATGTTGCCTCCTAGACCGAGCAAGACGAGCCCAGAACAGAGAACAATCAAGATGTAGCCTCCTAGACCGAGCAAGACGAGCTCAGAACAGAGAACAATCAAGATGAGCCTCCTAGACCGAGCAAGACGAGCTCAGAACAATCAAGATGAGCCTCCTAGATCGACCAAGACGAGCCCAGAACAGAGAACAATCAAGATGAGCCTCCTAGACCGAGCAAGACGAGCTCAGAACAATCAAGATGAGCCTCCTAGATCGAGCAAGACGAGCCCAGAACAGAGAACAATCAAGATGAGCCTCCTAGACCGAGCAAGACGAGCTCAGAACAATCAAGATGAGCCTCCTAGATCGAGCAAGACGAGCCCAGAACAGAGAACAATCAAGATGAGCCTCCTAGATCGAGCAAGACGAGCCCAGAACAGAGAACAATCAAGATGAGCCTCCTAGACCGAGCAAGACGAGCCCAGAACAGAGAACAATCAAGATGAGCCTCCTAGACCGAGCAAGACGAGCCCAGAACAGAGAACAATCAAGATGAGCCTCCTAGACCGAGCACAGAGCAGAGAACAGAGAACAATCAAGATGAGCCTCCTAGATCGAGCAAGACGAGCCCAGAACAGAGAACAATCAAGATGAGCCTCCTAGACCGAGCACAGAGCAGAGAACAATCAAGATGAGCCTCCTAGACCGAGCACAGAGCAGAGAACAATCAAGATGAGCCTCCTAGACCGAGCAAGACGAGCCCAGAACAGAGAACAATCAAGATGAGCCTCCTAGACCGAGCACAGAGCAGAGAACAGAGAACAATCAAGATGAGCCTCCTAGACCGAGCACAGAGAACAATCAAGATGAGCCTCCTAGATCGAGCAAGACGAGCCCAGAACAGAGAACAATCAAGATGAGCCTCCTAGACCGAGCACAGAGCAGAGAACAATCAAGATGAGCCTCCTAGACCAAGCAAGACGAGCTCAGAACAGAGAACAGATCTATTGGAAACAATCACCACTAGTTCCGTGAGCTCAATCTCATTCTCAGCCTAGCCAGGGCAAGAACTAAAAGGCCACCATGTAAGGGGTTCTTTGTGGAGAATAGAATTGTGACTCAGAGAGGGAGAGATAGGGGGGGGGGGCAGAGAGAGAGCAAGGGGGGTGGGGCAAAGAACGAAAAGAGACGTGCTGTCCTTTTTCAGCCGGATACTTCAGCCGCGTGCAATTTCACGCTCTCTCCATCCCTCCATCTCTCTCTCGATCGTCACGGAGGTCCCTAACAAAGACCTCTTTTGTCCCTCCAATCATCAGTCCCACATGACTCTCGGTTCCTGATACTTCATGTCTGTGGCCATCTCCAGAGGGTGGACAGTGAGAGAGAGAGAGAAAGAGGGAGACAGACAGAGAGAGAGAGAAACAAAAGAGTCCCCTCATCCAGCTGGTCCTGGGGCTGACTTCACAAACCTGTTCTACTAACACACTGAAGCCTCAGGACCAGAACATCCAATCAATCAGAATAAACCAAATTACAACATAGTCAAAACAAAACGACATTGCTTATTGGGAAACACAAGCACAAACACAAAGCAAAATGCAGTGCTATCTGTCCCTAAATCGACAGTACACCGTGGCTAAATATTTGACCATGGTTACTGATCAAAACCTTAGAAAAACCTTGACAAATTACAGGCTCAGTGAGCACAGCCTTGCCATTGAGAAGGGTAGACACAGGAAAACATGGCTCCTTGTAGAGGAAAGGCTGTGCAACCACTGCACAACAGCAGAACCTGAGACGGAGCTGCATTTCCTGACAAAATGTAAAAAATATAAAACAATTAGAGTGTCATTTTCCCAAATTTGAAACCCTTATTCAAGGTTTCAAAGACCTCTCTGACGAGGATAGGCTACCCATCCTGTTGGGGGAGGACGCAGAGAGCTGTGGGTTGGCAGCGCACTACATTGCTGCCTGCCATAAGTTGAGGGACAGTGTCTGACAGACCAATCAACCTGCACATGTACTCTACTGTATGCTTATTGTTAAATGTATGGTTATTTTGACCCTTGGTTATTGTTGTTACTGTTGTCCCGTTGACAATTTTGATTCTCATTTTTATTTATTTTTATATTGTAAATATCCAAAATAGCTTTGGCAATATGTACATTGTTACGTCATGCCAATAAATCGAATTGAATTGAAACAGAGAGAGAGAGAAACAGAGAGAGACAGAAATAGAAAGAGAGAGCGACAGAAAGAGAGAGAGAGACAGAGAGAAAGAGAGAGAGACATAAATAGAGAGACAGAGACAGAGAGAGACAGAGAGAAAGAGAGAGAGACATAAATAGAGAGAGAAATAGAGAGAGAAACAGAGAGAGAAACAGAGAGAGAGAGAGAGAGAGGAAGAGAGAGAGAGAGAGAGAGAGACAGAGGCAGAGAGAGAGCGAGAGAGAAAGAGAGAGAGAGAAAGAGAGACAAAGAGTGAGAAACAGAAAGAGAGAGGAGAGAGCAAAGAGCAAGAGAGAGGGCGAGAGAGAGGGAGGGCGAGAGAAAGAGTGAGAGAGAGGGCAAGAGAAAGACAGCCTCTGTCTCTCTCCCTCCATCCATCCATCCATCCAGGCTGGCTAAAGTGAATGGGGCTCTACGGTACATTCAAACTCACTGTTGGCTAGGGTTGCAAAGGGTCAGAAACCTTCCATGGAAGTTAAGCCTGGGAATTTTGGGAACTTTGCTTAAATTCATCAAAAAAGTTAGCTTATAACAGTGAACATTTTTATGTGGGATACACATAAGGCAATTCTAGGTCTTGTGGCATATTTTGGTGAAACTATCCCCAATGCAATGGACTTGCAACCCTCTGCATGCACAGTGCATTCTTCCATCACATGTACAGCTGATTCTCAAGATCTTGCACACTAATGAGATGCTATTGAGCCCACACTACTACACTGTCTGAGCCAAGGACTAAATGCTTTCTGGTGAGTTTTGATTACAATACTGGGTGGGGTGAATTTATTTTATAAGACATACATGATTTTTTGTTAACTAGTAAATAGTAGCCTACAGCAAAGTGTGTTTAAATCATTTCTAACTTGTTAACAATTTCTGCTAGTTACCATGTGGGTTTTAGCTTGCTTGGGCCTGCTAACTGAGGAGTGATAATTCACCTGTTTACATACATGTTTCATTTTAAAACATTTATCTTACAAAGGAGTTGTTTAATCTAACTGCTTAACTATTTATCTGTACATGGAATTGTATTTTTTATTTTTGTATTTATTTATTCTAATCTTTACAGGAAAATGCCACGGGCACTATCTGATGTGTGGAGATGTTTCACTGCAGCTAATGTAGAAGGAATGCACTGACCAAGTGCATAAAGTTCCCTCAGCACTCACAACACGCAACCTCTGACAAAAGTCCCTCTACTCCTATTCGAGGTGAAAATGATGAATCAGACACCTTATCGATAGCAACAGCTCGTGGTCCTCCTGGAATCAGAAGTTTATTTGACTCAATGGAGGAACGTAGTCAGAGATGCTGATGAATGTCTTGCTCGAGCTGTGTCTGCAACTGGTTCACCTCTGATGCTCACAGGCAATGTGTATTGAAAGAGATTTCTGAATGTTCTTCGCCCAGTATACACCCCTCCTACCAGACATGCTTCATCTACTCATTTGCTGGATCCAGAGTTCAACAGAGTTCAAGTGAAGGTCAAGCAAATCATAGAGAAAGCAGACTGTATTGCAATAATCTCTGACGGGTGGTCTAATGTTTGTGGGCAAGAAATAATTAACTACATTTCCACCCCTCAACCGGTTTTCTGCAAGAGCACAGACACAAGGGACAACAGACACACCGGTCTCTACATTGCAGATGAGCTGAAGGCAGTCATCAATGACCTTGGACCACAGAAGGTATTTGCACTGGTGACAGACAATGCTGCGAACATGAAGTCTGCTTGGTCTAAGGTGGAGGAGTCTTACCCTCACATCACACCCATTGGCTGTGCTGCTCATGCATTGAATCTGCTCTTCAAGGACATCATGGCACTGAAAACAATGGATACGCTCTACAAGAGAGCCAAGGAAATGGTTAGGTATGTGAAGAGTCATCAAGTCATAGCAGCAATCTACCTCACCAAGCAAAGTGAGAAGAATAACAGCACCACATTGAAGCTGCCCAGCAACACCCGTTGGGGTGGTGTTGTCATCATGTTTGACAGTCTCCTGGAGGGGAAGGAGTCTCTCCAAGAAATGGCCATATAACAGTCTGCCGATATGGACAGCCCCATCAAAAGGATCCTCCTGGATGATGCATTTTGGGTGAGAGTGTTAAGCAGCCTGAAACTCCTGAAACCTATAGCAGTAGCCATTGCACGGATTAAGGGAGACAATGCCATCATGTCTGATGTACAGACTCTGCTTGCAGATGTAAGAGAAGAAATCCGTACTGTCCTGCCCACTTCACTGTTGCTCCAAGCAGAGGAAACTGCACTTTTGAAATACATCAAAAAGTATGAAGACTTCTGCCTGAAGCCCATACAAGCCGTGGCGTACATGTTGGACCCTTGTCTGGTGCAAAGATCAACAAGGCCTATGGTGTCATCACTACCGTGTCTCGCCACCTTGGCCTGGAGGAGGGCAAGGTTCTTAGCAGTCTGGCGAAGTACACTTCCAAGCAAGTGCTTTGGGATGGAGATGCAATATGGCAGTCGTGCCAACATATCTCATCAGCCACCTGGTGGAAGGGACTTTGTGGATCTGAGGCTCTTTCCCCTGTTGCCTCAATCATCCTCCAAATCCCACCAACATCAGCCGCCTCAGAGCGCAACTGGTCCTTGTTTGGAAACACACACACCAAAGCACACAACAGGCTGACCAATACAAGGGTTGAAAAATCGGTGGCCATCCGGGCAAATTTGAGGCTTTTTGAGCCTGACAACGAGCCATCCTCAACAAGGTTGGAAAGTGACAGTGAAGATGAGGCCTCAGAGTCTGATGTTCAAGAGGTGGACATTGAGGAGGTCCATGGAGAAGACATGGAAGCCTGAGAGGAAGACTATCATTTTACAGATGTATGTTGAAAACGTTTTTGGGAGATGCGATGGATCATTGGGGATTCAATATTCCCTTTCTTTTGTTGTTCAGTGAAATCATCCCAGATGAAGAGTCAACTCATTTAATTAAAGTTCAATTCATAACTAAAATGTTTTTATTTCTATTGGAAGGATTTAATCATTTGTAATTATGTATACTTATGATAAGGTAAAATGTTTTTGTTTCTGTCTCCATATGATATGGTAAATATATCCAACGCAAAAAAACATCTACATTTAAATGGTGTTAATATTCATTTGCATATATTTCCGTTAATTCCCGTATATTCCCGTTAATTCCCACGGAATGTTTCCACCTCTGAATATTCCCCAACATGTGCAACCCTACTGGTGGCCAATACAGAAAGACTGACAGGCAGATGTTGTCCACCCTTGGAGGAAACTTGTGCACACTACTATCATTCACCACTGAATCAAAGGGAATACTATCATTCACCACTGAATCAAAGGGAATACTATCATTCACCACTGAATCAAAGGGAATACTATCATACACCACTGAATCAAAGGGAATACTATCATTCACCACTGAATCAAAGGGAATACTATCATTCACCACTGAATCAAAGGGAATACTATCATTCACCACTGAATCAAAGGGAATACTATCATTCACCACTGAATCAAAGGGAATACTATCATTCACCACTGAATCAAAGAGAATACTATCATTCACCACTGAATCAAAGGGAATACTATCATTCACCACTGAATCAAAGGGAATACTATCATTCACCACTGAATCAAAGGGAATACTATCATTCACCACTGAATCAAAGGGAATACTATCATTCACCACTGAATCAAAGAGAATACTATCATTCACCACTGAATCAAAGAGAATACTATCATTCACCACTGAATCAAAGAGAATACTATCATTCACCACTGAATCAAAGAGAATACTATCATTCACCACTGAATCAAAGGGAATACTATCATTCGCCACTGAATCAAAGGGAATACTATCATTCACCACTGAATCAAAGGGAATACTATCATTCACCACTGAATCAAAGAGAATACTATCATTCACCACTGAATCAAAGAGAATACTATCATTCACCACTGAATCAAAGAGAATACTATCATTCACCACTGAATCAAAGGGAATACTATCATTCACCACTGAATCAAAGGGAATACTATCATTCACCACTGAATCAAAGAGAATACTATCATTCACCACTGAATCAAAGGGAATACTATCATTCACCACTGAATCAAAGAGAATACTATCATTCACCACTGAATCAAAGAGAATACTATCATTCACCACTGAATCAAAGAGAATACTATCATTCACCACTGAATCAAAAGGAATACTATCATTCACCACTGAATCAAAGAGAATACTATCATTCACCACTGAATCAAAGGGAATACTATCATTCACCACTGAATCAAAGGGAATACTATCATTCACCACTGAATCAAAGAGAATACTATCATTCACCACTGAATCAAAGAGAATACTATCATTCACCACTGAATCAAAGAGAATACTATCATTCACCACTGAATCAAAGGGAATACTATCATTCACCACTGAATCAAAGGGAATACTATCATTCACCACTGAATCAAAGAGAATACTATCATTCACCACTGAATCAAAGGGAATACTATCATTCACCACTGAATCAAAGAGAATACTATCATTCACCACTGAATCAAAGAGAATACTATCATTCACCACTGAATCAAAGAGAATACTATCATTCACCACTGAATCAAAAGGAATACTATCATTCACCACTGAATCAAAGAGAATACTATCATTCACCACTGAATCAAAGGGAATACTATCATTCACCACTGAATCAAAGGGAATACTATCATTCACCACTGAATCAAAGGGAATACTATCATTCACCACTGAATCAAAGGGAATACTATCATTCACCACTGAATCAAAGGGAATACTATCATTCACCACTGAATCAAAGAGAATACTATCATTCACCACTGAATCAAAGGGAATACTATCATTCCCTGTAATATATTAGTATGTAGCTAAAAGGTTTCCTGTAACTCAAGCGTGTTGGAGAACTAGTGGAAGCCGCTCTCTCTCTCTCCCTTCTCTAGGGCTCAGGTCCTGTCATTAATTGCTCATGGGACTAGAACTTATTCTGATGGATAAGATGGAATGGGATGGATGAATAGATTGTGAAAAAGAGACCCTGTCTCTGTGTCCCAATAGCACCCTAATTCCTATGTAGTGCACTACTTTTGACCAGGCAAGAGCTCTGGTCAAAATGAGTGCACTATATCGGGAATAGCATGCCATTTGGGACTCAGGCACCCTGTCCTTGCCAGTACATTCCCCCAGGCCTGTTTAACACCCACGGATGGCCTGTCAGTCCAGCCTCTAAAAACCCAGGCTTGTTAACAGTCTATCAGGAGGCCATTATCACCACACCAGGCCACCCTATCTGGTTACATCCCAAATGGCACTCTATTCCCTATGTAGTGCACTACTTTACAATAGGGCCCATGGGGCTTTGGTCAAAAGTAGTGCACTAAATCGGTATTAGGGTGCCATTAGGGACGGGTCCTCTGTCCTTTCTGTAATGAAGGGTGCCAACTGCCAACACCAACCAAGCAGCGAGCCTCACACAGCCAACCACTGAGCCCACAGACACCCCTCAATCCTAAATCAACCCCTAGCCTAGCCCCTACCCCCATAGGCACTTGTGGATAGCGACAGCTGGTTTTAAAAATGTTACTCAATGGACATTTCAATATCGGAACAACGGTATAACGCCATAATGTAACTATGCCATAATGTGATAATGCCATAATGTGATAATGCCATAATGTGATAATGCCACAATGTAATCATTTGATAATGACAATGTTACAATGTGATAATGCCATACTGTGATAATGTCATATTGTGATAATGTAATCATTTGATAATGACACAATGTTACAATGTGATAATGCCATACTGTGATAATGGCATAATGTGATAATGTAATCATTTGATGCCATAATGTTACAATGTGATAATGTGATAATGCCATATTGTGATAATGCCATAATGTGATAATGACAATGTAATAATACCATAATGAATGTAATTTTATGTATTTATTTTACCTTTATTTAACTAGGCAAGTCAATCCCCATGGGACTCCTAATCACGGCCGGTTGTGATACAGCCTGGAATCGAACCAGGGTCTGTAGTGACGCCACTAGCATTGAGATGCAGTACCTTAGACCGCTGCGCAATGTATGTAATAATGTCATAAAGTAATAATACCATAAAGTAATAATGCCATAATGTAATAATGCCATAATGTGATAATACCATAATGTAACAATGTATGTAATGATGCCATAATGTAATAGTCTTAATGTAATAATGCCATAATGCCATGATGTAATAATGACACAATGTAAAGATGTGATAATGACAGTCATAATGCCATTATGTAATAATGCCATAATGTAATAGTGCCATACTGTATGTAATAATGTACGTAATAATGCCATAATGTAATCACTATGTTTTGACAGACTGTGTACATCAGAGGCTCTGCTAGTGGTCACTTGTCAGTAACACTTTATTGGAGGGACTGCTTGTAGACCGTTAAGGAACTAAATCTAAACCATTTTACAAAAAGTGTTAATGTATTTATCTACATTGGTAAAGTAAAGTTTAACAAACAATGTAACAATGTTTATAGGCAGTTCTTACGCAATAAAAAATCTATTATTAATTATGACCCACATTTTTTACTTTTCTTTAGCTTCATCTATTTTCAAGCGATGGATATTCAGTTCTGTTCCTTTGTCAAGTCCATTGGCCTACCAGAACCCCACACCCCATCCCCACAATATTCCCCCACCTCTTACACAAAACCACAATGGCATCCTTGTCTCAGTGAATTGAGGCTTGAATATAAATGATACTGGATTATATTATCATGATATTCCTGCATAATACTGCTAAAGAGGCTCATTCAACCCAGATGACCTTCTACAAACCCCAACAGAGCTGACGATCGTCGCCCTAAAGATGAAAACACACACACACACACACACATACACACACACACACATAGCCTCATTAAAAATCTCATTTTAAGGCGGCCAACAATTTACGGTACTATCTACTTTTAGCAAGGCACCTTTGACACCACACCATGGGAGAACAGTGGAGGGTAGGTGTGTGTGTGTGTGTGTGTGTGTGTGTGTGTGTGTGTGTGTGTGTGTGTGTGTGTGTGTGTGTGTGTGTGTGTGTGTGTGTTTGAGTCTACAGCGTTTGTCCTATATTATATTGATGCTGAGGAGGAAAATTAGGTTGTTTCAGGCCATGGATAGTCGTGGATAGATAATGGATAGTCATGCATATATAATGGAGTCATGGATAGATAATGGATAGTCACATATAGATAATGGATAGTCATGCATATATAATGGAGTCATGAATTTCCAACCAATGCACAGACAAAGACGATTCATCAAAATGATACGGACACTGCTCAACTAAACGTCCTTAAACTGCACTGAATATAGTGTAAAGCCATGTAACGTCAACACTTTACTGCAAGTACGCAAATGGCTAGTGAATTTCCACATGAGAGACAATAAAAAAACTGTCTATCAAGATGGCCACCAGCAGATTAGACAAATGACATTGTATTGAAAAGTATCATCGTACCCGTTTCCAACAGCGTTGTATGGTACCATATCATGTTGACAGTAGAGTCCTACCCTTTTCCAACAACGTTGTATGGTACCATATCATGTTGACAGTAGAGTCCTACCCGTTTCCAACAACGTTGTATGGTACCATATCATGTTGACAGTAGAGTCCTACCCGTTTCCAACAACGTTGTATGGTACCATATCATGTTGACAGTAGAGTCCTACCTGTTTCCAACAACGTTGTATGGTACCATATCATGTTGACAGTAGAGTCCTACCCGTTTCCAACAACGTTGTATGGTACCATATCATGTTGACAGTAGAGTCCTACCTGTTTCCAACAACGTTGTATGGTACCATGTCATGTTGACAGTAGAGTCCTACCCGTTTCCAACAACGTTGTATGGTACCATATCATGTTGACAGTAGAGTCCTACCTGTTTCCAACAACGTTGTATGGTACCATATCATGTTGACAGTAGAGTCCTACCCGTTTCCAACAACGTTGTATGGTACCATATCATGTTGACAGTAGAGTCCTACCCGTTTCCAACAACGTTGTATGGTACCATATCATGTTGACAGTAGAGTCCTACCTGTTTCCAACAACGTTGTATGGTACCATGTCATGTTGACAGTAGAGTCCTACCCGTTTCCAACAACGTTGTATGGTACCATATCATGTTGACAGTAGAGTCCTACCTGTTTCCAACAACGTTGTATGGTACCATATCATGTTGACAGTAGAGTCCTACCCGTTTCCAACAACGTTGTATGGTACCATATCATGTTGACAGTAGAGTCCTACCCGTTTCCAACAATGTTGTATGGTACCATATCATGTTGACAGTAGAGTCCTACCCGTTTCCAACAACGTTGTATGGTACCATATCATGTTGACAGTAGAGTCCTACCCGTTTCCAACAACGTTGTATGGTACCATATCATGTTGACAGTAGAGTCCTACCTGTTTCCAACAACGTTGTATGGTACCATATCATGTTGACAGTAGAGTCCTACCCGTTTCCAACAACGTTGTATGGTACCATATCATGTTGACAGTAGAGTCCTACCCGTTTCCAACAACGTTGTATGGTACCATATCATGTTGACAGTAGAGTCCTACCTGTTTCTAACAACGTTGTATGGTACCATATCATGTTGACAGTAGAGTCCTACCCGTTTCCAACAACGTTGTATGGTACCATATCATGTTGACAGTAGAGTCCTACCCGTTTCCAACAACGTTGTATGGTACCATATCATGTTGACAGTAGAGTCCTACCCGTTTCCAACAACGTTGTATGGTACCATATCATATTGACAGTAGAGTCCTACCCGTTTCCAACAACGTTGTATGGTACCATATCATGTTGACAGTAGAGTCCTACCTGTTTCCAACAACGTTGTATGGTACCATATCATGTTGACAGTAGAGTCCTACCCGTTTCCAACAACGTTGTATGGTACCATATCATGTTGACAGTAGAGTCCTACCCGTTTCCAACAACGTTGTATGGTACCATATCATGTTGACAGTAGAGTCCTACCTGTTTCCAACAACGTTGTATGGTACCATATCATGTTGACAGTAGAGTCCTACCCGTTTCCAACAACGTTGTATGGTACCATATCATGTTGACAGTAGAGTCCTACCCGTTTCCAACAACGTTGTATGGTACCATATCATGTTGACAGTAGAGTCCTACCCGTTTCCAACAACGTTGTATGGTACCATATCATGTTGACAGTAGAGTCCTACCTGTTTCCAACAACGTTGTATGGTACCATATCATGTTGACAGTAGAGTCCTACCCGTTTCCAACAACGTTGTATGGTACCATATCATGTTGACAGTAGAGTCCTACCCGTTTCCAACAACGTTGTATGGTACCATATCATGTTGACAGTAGAGTCCTACCTGTTTCCAACAACGTTGTATGGTACCATATCATGTTGACAGTAGAGTCCTACCTGTGTCCAACAACGTTGTATGGTACCATATCATGTTGACAGTAGAGTCCTACCCGTTTCCAACAACGTTGTATGGTACCATATCATGTTGACAGTAGAGTCCTACCCGTTTCCAACAACGTTGTATGGTACCATATCATGTTGACAGTAGAGTCCTACCCGTTTCCAACAACGTTGTATGGTACCATATCATGTTGACAGTAGAGTCCTACCTGTTTCCAACAACGTTGTATGGTACCATATCATGTTGACAGTAGAGTCCTACCCGTTTCCAACAACGTTGTATGGTACCATATCATGTTGACAGTAGAGTCCTACCTGTTTCCAACAACGTTGTATGGTACCATATCATGTTGACAGTAGAGTCCTACCTGTTTCCAACAACGTTGTATGGTACCATATCATGTTGACAGTAGAGTCCTACCTGTTTCCAACAACGTTGTATGGTACCATATCATGTTGACAGTAGAGTCCTACCTGTTTCCAACAACATTGTATGGTACCATATCATGTTGACAGTAGAGTCCTACCTGTTTCCATAGGAAGACATCGTCCTGGTTGAGTTGCCATGCGGTGATGAGGTGTATGGTAGACAGTACCCCTCCACTCAGCACTGCAGCTCTCATCCTCACTGGCAACAGTGTATAGATAATGTACACAAAGAACACGGACCACCAGATCCCCTCAGAGGCGCTCCGGGGGGCAACCATCAACACCCCGAACACCTGGACCACTAGCAGCACCCCGATAACCAGGTAGCTGACGATCCACATGTAGTCCTGGTGGAAGCTGTTCCTGTTGCACACCACCATCATGGACAGGAAGAGGGCCATGGCCACGGAGAGCACCGAGGCGTAGGCTACGTCGGGCGGAGCGTGGACACAGTGGAAGGCTAGCATGACGCCACAGACTATGACAAGGACACCCATCAGCATGGTGAGGGAGCTCTGGTTGAGCCTGAAGAAGTAGCGCTGGTACAGACGCTCTAGTTTGGCGGAGGTGAACGTCTTGGACTGGAACACCCGTACCATACACATCCAGCACTCAGCGGCTGTCAAGGCTTCACAAGTTCCTCCGTCCTCCCCTGTTCCTTCCCCCAAATCCTCCCCCCCTGGACCTCTCCTCCCTCTCAGGTCTCCGTCGTCGAACCCCAGATCCACAGCCTTTAACCCCAGGTCTCCCGCAGCCCCGGTCCGTTTCCCATAGTGGTCCTCCTGCCAGACGCAGCGCATTCCAAAGTTACCTCCTCCGCTGGGCCCCGCGCCCCCTCCACCACAGTGGTAGTGCTGGGGGGTGTGAGATGGTGGATCCAGGTCCTCAGCTTCCCGCAGGCAGCTCATGTAGCGGGGGTTGCAGAGAGACGACCCTGAGCCACAGTCCTTCCGCTTGTTGGACTTGGTGCCATTGCGCTCCCCCCACGCTGTCTTTCGCTCGTCCACTCTGGCTACGAAGAAGCCTCGGACCCACGACATCCTACTGGGACAACAGAGACAGATTAGGCTTAGCAGGTCAACAATATGCAGACAAGGACAGACAGGGCAGTCATCAATACACTGTTAGGCACAGACAGGGCGGTCATCAATACACCGTTAGGCACAGACAGGGCGGTCATCAATACACCGTTAGGCACAGACAGGGCGGTCATCAATACACCGTTAGGCACAGACAGGGTGGAATCAATACACCGTTAGGCACAGACAGGGCGGTCATCAATACACCGTTAGGGACAGACAGGGTGGAATCAATACACCGTTAGGCACAGACAGGGCGGTCATCAATACACCGTTAGGCACAGACAGGGTGGAATCAACACACCGTTAGGGACAGACAGGGTGGAATCAACACACCGTTAGGGACAGACAGGGTGGAATCAATACACCGTTAGGGACAGACAGGGTGGAATCAATACACCGTTAGGGACAGACAGGGTGGAATCAATACACCGTTAGGGACAGACAGGGTGGAATCAATACACCGTTAGGGACAGACAGGGTGGAATCAATACACCGTTAGGGACAGACAGGGTGGAATCAATACACCGTTAGGGACAGACAGGGTGGAATCAATACACCGTTAGGGACAGACAGGGTGGAATCAATACACCGTTAGGGACAGACAGGGTGGAATCAATACACCGTTAGGGACAGACAGGGTGGAATCAATACACCGTTAGGGACAGACAGGGTGGAATCAATACACCGTTAGGGACAGACAGGGTGGAATCAATACACCGTTAGGGACAGACAGGGTGGAATCAATACACCGTTAGGGACAGACAGGGTGGAATCAATACACCGTTAGGGACAGACAGGGTGGTCATCAACACACCGTTAGGGACAGACAGGGTGGAATCAATACACCGTTAGGGACAGACAGGGTGGTCATCAACACACCGTTAGAGACAGACTTGACATCTGAGCTTGGTTTCAATGCTATTGCAATGGAAGACATGTCTCTTCTTCTCTGTTGATCATCCAGTTCATTCTTAGCATCTTCATTCACATGTACTTTAGGCCTATAGGTATAGAGTCCACTGACCTGTGTGGGCTCTGTGGTGTGTACCAACGCTGCGCTCTTCAGCCAGGCCACTCATTTGCACACACAACGGGATCAAACTGGCCAGGGGTAGGTGTGTCTACCTTCCTGTAAAGGCGGTGTGTCTGTCTGCCTTGGAGCTTGGAGCTGCACCTTTGCCAAACAAACTAACAAACAAACAAACACAGTGTCATTACATCACTTCCTGCCTCTGAAGACCACCAGACCTGGACTCTGAACACTAAGGTATAACTTATTCCTCGTGTAATTACAGAAAATAACCCTAAACTTATAAGAGCAACTTAATGCAGTGTTACCCAGAAAGATTTCCAGTTGTATTTCAGCAGTTTTTTAGTAAATGGAAGGAGTGTGCAGCCAGCCAATAGCAAACTCTAACTCAAAGTGTAGCAGTGTATTTGCACTAATCAATAAAAGAGATGAGCCATATTGTCCAAGTGAATTTATAGTCATTCATCCTCTCCGTCACCACCTGATCCCATTCCACCCCCACCCAGAGAGAGGCTTCAGATGCAAATGTTTCTGTTTGCAGATGCTGAAGTGTGACTGCTAATCATCATGCTATTCAGTGCACTGTACATCAACCATGTAGAGAGATCGCCCGAAGCCTATCACTGGAATTCAATATGGTCCATTTCAAATGCACTTCTTCTAGTGTTGTTTGGATTTCCATAACATTTGTGGAAACTAGCTTTCCATCCATATCCTTTCAGTGTAGTTAGTGTAGTTATATTATAGCAATCTCCCCGTAACATCAGGGCAGGGTTGAGTTTGCCCTATTAGAGAACAAAGGCCCTATGAGTGGGCATTTAGCAGTCATCACAGATGAAACACACACACACACAGTAAGTACGTACACACACACACACACACAGTAAGTACGTACACACACACACACAGTAAGTACACACACACACACAGTAAGTACGTACACACACACACACACACACACACACACACACGAGATGAAGAGCCCTCCACTCCAGATTAAATTGTGCATGTTTCCTGTCCCCCATTAGCCCTGATGACTCACACCCCGTGCCCCATATGGGACCCTATTCCCTATATTGTGCACTCCTTTAGATTGTGGCCCGTAGGGCTCTGATCAAAAGTACTGCACTATTGTAGGGAATTGTCTGCCATTTGGGACACACAGGCACAGTCAAGCTGAGTTATGGCTGCATTCAGCACATGTCAAGGACATTGGAATATAACAGGACTGGGCAGCTGGCGCCCCACGACCCTCCTTCTGAAGCCCCTCGGATCAATTTAACATATTTTTTGTTAATTTTTTTACTTTTTAACTTACTGTTGAAAGTTAGAATAGTAAAATACAGTAAAATAATTCAAAATTCCAAAATTGTGTTGTGCATCAACAGTTTATCTTGTTATGTCAATCCCTACCCAGGTTTCCATCCAACCTTTTGAGGTGAGTAAAGTACTGTCGGCAACAAACAAAAAAATGTCGGTAAACTTCCCAAATGGCGACAAAACAAAATACGCTCGACAAGATGGGATCTTTTTGTGTCTGTAAAATGAATTATGCGAGAAATGTTGGTGGAAACGCTTTTATGCCCAAATATTGATATAATAACCATCATATTGATGTAAACTTGGAGTCACGTAATGACATGTTGTGTGGTCCTCCCACTACGACTCTTCGGGAAAGCATGCAGTTTATTATGCTACAGATTAAATCGATTATGTTGAACTTCACAGGGTGGTGAAAGTGCACGGTGATGCTCTCCTTTCCAATAAATATTGAGGGTCTGATTCTGGTGACATCATCATTGATGCTTGGGTACCATTAGACAAATAACAAGACTACACTCTTTTGTCAATAATAATCTGATCATGTAGGCTATACGTGTGCTCTATCATGCTGTATTTCTCTGCGTGCTGTTGGCTAGAGAGCATGTACCGGACTGGGTACACTCCCTATAAAACACAACCTTTTGTTGTGACAAAACCATCAGTAGAGTTCAAAATGCCATGGAAACCTATTTAACTTGTACTTTTTTTATTCAGTACATGGGAATTAGAACGCCAAAACATTTTTTTTTTATGTGCACCACGTCATTACACACAGCCTTTTATCAGCAACAAGTCAATTTATGGAAACATCTCTGGTGAGAAAATGTACATATTGTTTTCATGCAGATTTTAGAATATTCGCATGAAAATCTGTCGCCAATTGGATGGAAACCTAGCTACTAACAGTGACTCTATTAGCCCATGAAGCACTACCGTTTTTTAGATTGGTAAGTCAGGCTAGCGGCCAGCTATCTAAATTTAGTAATCATAATCTAATTACTGGCCGGGGGGCCCCAAATGATTTTGTTAGTCAGTCTCAGTCAGATATCATATTAAAAACTGCAAACATTTCTCTCCACCCCATGGCATAATGTGTAGAATAGCATGAAATTAGCTTTTACAGCAACAGTCAGGGAGATGAACATGAGGATACGTAGAATAACAACAGTCAGGGAGGATCTGTAGAACAACAACAACAGTCAGGGAGGATCTGTAGAACAACAACAACAGTCAGGGAGGATCTGTAGAACAACAACAACAACAGTCAGGGAGGATCTGTAGAACAACAACAGTCAGGGAGGATCTGTAGAACAACAACAACAACAGTCAGGGAGGATCTGTAGGACAACAACAACAACAGTCAGGGAGGATCTGTAGGACAACAACAACAACAGTCAGGGAGGATCTGTAGGACAACAACAACAACAGTCAGGGAGGATCTGTAGGACAACAACAACAACAGTCAGGGAGGATCTGTAGGACAACAACAACAGTCAGGGAGGATCTGTAGAACAACAACAACAGTCAGGGAGGAACTGTAGAACAACAACAACAACAGTCAGGGAGGAACTGTAAGACAACAACAGTCAGGGAGGATCTGTAAGACAACAACAACAACAACAACAGTCAGGGAGGATCTGTAGAACAACAACAGTCAGGGAGGATCTGTAGAACAACAACAACAACAACAACAGTCAGGGAGGATCTGTAGGACAACAACAACAACAACAGTCAGGGAGGATCTGTAGGACAACAACATGGAGGAAAAAGACTACAGAGATGCAGTGTTTCTCAATGTGGGTGTGTGCGTTTATGCCACGTGTGTGCGCATGCATGTGTATTTTGGGGTGGAGGGTTGTTGAGGAAGGCAGAAGATTTACGTCTCACAAAATTAACAATTAAGTACTTATTATATTCTACAGTAAATGCGCCTCGTGGCATGCCTGTGTTCCTTATTAAGAGCAGTAGCTAGCGATTGATAGAAGTTGCTTCACAAAAGAAACCTTTGAAACTAACCGAGGAGATGGCAAACAGAGAGTCCTGCGCTGTAGTTTGTTATCAATGTAGTTCAACTCTGCCATTCTGCCAATAAACAACATAGGCGGTTACTGGATGTCAGACAGAACACCATGGTGTATTTAGTGTATTCTTTAATTAACCAATAAGGCCCGAGGTGGTGTGGTATAGACACATTATAAACTGGGAGGTTCGAGCTCTGAATGCTGATTGACTGACACCGTGGTATATCAGATCGTATACCACGGGTATGACAAAACAGTTATTTTTTACTGCTCTAATTACGTTAGTAAACAGTTTATAATAGCAATAAGGCACTTCAGGGGTTTGTGATATATGGCCAATATACCACGGCTAAGGGCTGTGTCCAGGCACTCTGCGTTGCGTCGTGCTAAGGACAGCCCTTAGCCGTGGTATATTGGCCATATATCACAAACCCCATCGGACCTTATTGCTTAAGTATAACAAAATATGTAGGCTTTTTAAAAAACGTATTTTATCATTCATACATTTCCACCTATAATAAGTGGTTTAAAAAGGTTTAAGGATACATATTCACACAGTTTAACATTGAGTTGAGTTTACAATTGACAGTTTAGTCATTTAGCAGCCACTCTTATCCAGAGCGACGTATAGTAGTGAGTGGATACATTTTTCACACTGGTCCCTCCTGGGAATCGAACCCAAAACCCTGGTGTTGCAAGTGTTATGCTCTAACTGAGCCACACTGGTTCGTCTGAGCAAATACACAAACGCAACTAGCTGGATATGCAAATACTATATCTAGGTATTGTTAGGCAGATAAAGGCACCTGATCTGATCTGGTCTGATCTGATCTATGCTATTAGGTTATTCAATGCCCCTGTGGGTCAGACTGGCAAGCAAGCATTGCATTCACCTCTGGCTCTGGTGCATGCACGGCCGGTCAGAGTCAGACAGCAGGAGCACACAGCAGCATGCGGCGGTTATGTAACAAACAGAACAGTGCATGCATGCGTTTACAGGAGCATCCGCTTGAGATATCATTTAAAAAAGAATACTTGTTTCCAATCTAACCACCTCGTTATAAACCGGAAAAACGGTTGTCAACGTTGTAAATTAATATATAGAGAATTAATAGGATATACCTTGAGTTTGAATGTCAATTATCTATATGCAGGCCTAATACCACATAATCAGGATGTTTGCGATAAATAGGCCTACATGCAAACACATATCTGCACATAGCCTAGGCTATTTGGTTGCAAGAAGACCGTCCGAAGAAAAGGATTGCATAATCGCACGCACTGTTTGTGTGAAGCTACCGGTATATGTTAACCATAGCCTTTCCATGGGGACATTTCGACAGTAACAATGCGCCTACTTCTCAAACGTTTCATTTATAATGGTTGTCTATATTTCCTTGCACCGACAGTTCTTATCTAGCCCTACTCTTACCATTTGTCGCCAGAATTCAAGTCATGAGTAATAATTTAAAATCTCTCTACAAACTTCTATGAGAAATCGACTCCAGGAATTCCATGATCGCGCCGTTTGACAAGTAGTAGGGCTACTTGCATACTTTCATTGCACTAATTTCCCACTGGAAAGATAGCCGACAGTAGCCCATCGGCAAAGCCATACTATTGTAATGCACCTTCAAGCTTTTTTTTATTTTTTCCAATCAGAGAACAGGATACATACATGTCCTAACCCGGTTTCTTCTAGGTACGTCCCTTATTGTAAATGCATAGCCTATATGCACCAGAATGTCTCCTTCTTTGGTAGGCATCAACACATTTATGAAGCCTACACATAGCCTATAGGCTTGTTACTACTAGCAACATCGTCGATAGTGACATGTAAAACAGCGCAAATACCTGCATAACATGCCACCTTGAAACTACAGGCTACTGCTACACTGCTGAAGAGGCCAAGTTAACATTGTAACCTCGGCTGTTCTGTTTAATTTTTGTGGCACTACTGTGTTATATAATTACAGTGATAATAGTCGACTAGTTAAGTTAATGTAGCGTTGTTGTAGACTGGAAAACAGTTATCCAGAAGGCTAGTAGCCCGGGAGAGATTGTACTTACCACATTGATTAGCACCCATATACGAACCGCGCGCAATATAGCTGACTTTCTCCCTCTGTTTTGGTACGTTGCTGTCTTTTCGTTCAGATGAAAACGTGTATCTGTCGACGTCTAGGCTACAATCGAGGGGATTGGCTACAAATGTACATACAGTGGGCGCGTTCGAGCTGATCACTTTTGTCAAGTCAAGTCGGTGACCGCCTTTCAAAAAAGTGTGTTGCATTATGTTAAAAATTGTCTGAATTGCGCCAACATGTCTACTGCATGAACTTTCCAGAAATCCTGTAATCAAAGGTCATTACGTTTTGACGGCTTCGACTGCAAGTATCTGCAGTTGCACTACCCCAGCTTCATCCTGCAGATGTCGCCTGCATCGTGGGAGGCTCTATTGTCAACCAATCATTAGGGTGTTTTTGTTTGACCCGCGCGTATGTCATCAAAGATATGACTGAAACAGAAATCAACTTAATGTAAGCTATACAGTGGATAGCCTATATACAAACAAATGTGATATTTTAGTCTCTCTGATTGTATAATGAACTCACATATGATTTCAGTTTGTGAGTGTGATATGGGAGTTGGAGACATGTTTATTTTGACATTATAAACAAAGCTTTTAGAAACAATGGAAACACTGCCATGTTGATGTGAGCCTTGCTGTTGGAAAACCACATTAGTGTCTGACTTTCGGCTGTTGCAAATTCACCTCACACGACTTCACTTGACTTTCGTCTACAGTTGCTTTTGCCTTACCACTCAAACGCGCCCAACATCTGGCGCTCGCTACATTCCCACTAGGTTCTCTGACTGTATCGCCCGCTCGGGCTTTTTACCTAATAAGACAGGTAGCCTTCTTCAATTGTCATGAACTGATAGGCCTACAAATTACAACACAAATATGAGTGCCATTTTGAGTGGGACAACTAAGCAATGAAGTCGATGCCATAAGTCAATGGTGCTATTTGTTAATGATTTTAGATGCGGTCTAGGGTCGAATGAGGATTTCAGACCTGTTTACACTTGATTGATATCCAGACACAATGCATGTTCTGCGTTCAGACAGGCAGCTCAATTCTGATATTTTTTTCACTAGTTGGTCTTTCGACCAATCAGATAAGCTCTGAAAAAGATCTGATGTGAAAAGATCTGATGTGATTGGTCAAAACACCAAATAGTGGAACAAAATATCAGAATTGGCTGCCTGTTGGGCTGCATGTTAGCACCAGGTATAAACGGGGCACAAGAGCGTGAGGATGTAGACTGCAGCTAGCCAAGATGTACTGCAGACCAACTACTTTAATGTCCAAAGACCTTAGGCCTATATGTTATTGTAGCTGTAGCCTGGTCTCATAGACAAGACGTAACATAGTAAATATAAATCCAGACACTTAAAGTAGTATGATATGCAGGGTTGGGGAGTAACGGATTACATGTAATCCATTACATGTAAAGAATTACAAAAAACGTTAACTGTAATCCGTTACGTTACCAGCAAAAATATTGTAATCAGATTACAGATATTTTTGAAAAACTAGATGATTACTTTGAGGATTACTTTTACATTCAGAAAGGATGTTTGCGTAAAAAAAATATTAGACACTCTCTCTGTTTTCTCAATGTCATTCAAATCACCATTGAAAAAAGGCACAAGTTTAAGTTTGTTCTACCTGAGCGAGTCTGACCACAAGTCAGAGACCACTATGATGTCAGAGACCATTATGATGTCAGAGACCACTATGATGTCAGAGACCACTATGATGTCAGAGACCACTATGATGACACACCAAATGTGTTTGATAGATCGCGGAAAAAGAGCAGAAATAGGCTTTTGTAGGCTACAGTCCAAGCTATGTCTGACTGCTGTCAGCATCCAAAGATTATCCAACTTGAATAAACGCTTGGAGGTAAGGATGACAGCAGTGGTGTAGTCTGCGGCAATACGGATATCACTTATTGTTGAATCACACTGCTGCTCTCTCATTTAACTATTGGAGCCTTACGGATTATGGTTGTTGTGGATGCTGTTCACAAATCTAAATGTGTATTTGAACCCAATAATAGTTGAATTCAAGAAGTTTAAGCTGCCTATCAATCATTATGGACAGCCAGTGAAAAATGCGTTCTTGCAACAGCTGCATAGTGCTGATCCCAGTTTATGGAATAAAAGTGGGGCTTTTATTATTATTGCTCAATCTAATTCATGCTGATAAAAATAAAATATCCATAGGCCTAATGGACACATGCTCAAACTCGCACACTTTTGATAGACTTAAAGGGGCAATCGGTAGTTGCTACATCCATTTTTGGACTTATATATTATATATATAAATGTAAAGATATAATTTAATCGTGTTATTATATGTAGTAGAAAGTGATGGGTTAGAACAAGCCTATCTAACCAACCCATAATGTAAAATTCGTAGAATTCGTTACATATCATACGTTTAGCAAATTCCTAACATATAGTATATTTAGCAAATTCGTAACATATAGTACTTTTGCAAATTCATAACATATGATACGAATTGTAATTCGTAACATATCATACAACATGGGTAATGAACATCCACAAATGAATACATACCATACGAAACTTAACATATCATACTAAATGGAGAGTCTCGGATTTACATACAGAATAATACGAATTGCAAACCAACCAAGTTGGTTATTATGTTCAGAGGTTAACTGGCTCTGGTAGCTAAGACAGCCGAATACTCCATCTAAACCTGAACCAGGTTGGTTACTATGTCCAGAGGTTAACTGGCTCTGGTAGCTAAGACAGCCAAATACTCCATCTAAACCTGAACCAGGTTGGTTACTATGTCCAGAGGTTAACTGGCTCTGGTAGCTAAGACAGCCAAATACTCCATCTAAACCTGAACCAGGTTGGTTACTATGTCCAGAGGTTAACTGGCTCTGGTAGCTAAGACAGCCGAATACTCCATCTAAACCTGAACCAGGTTGGTTACTATGTCCAGAGGTTAACTGGCTCTCGGAACAAAGTCCTCTACTTTCATATCAAATCAAATCAGTTTATTTGTCATGTGCTCCGAATACATCAGGTGTAGGTAGACCTTATAGTGAAATGCTTACTTACAAGCCCTAACCAACAATGCAATTTTTAAGGAACACATAGGTATTAGGTAAACAATAGATATGTAAATAAAAAATAAAAAGTAAAATGACAGTAGTGAGGCTATATACAGGTGGTACCGGTTCAGAGTCTATGTGGAGGCTGTATACAGGTAGTACCGGTACAGAGTCAATGTGGAGGCTATATACAGGTGGTACCGGTTCAGAGTCAATGTGGAGGCTGTATACAGGTAGTACCGGTACAGAGTCAATGTGGAGGCTATATACAGGTGGTACCGGTACAGAGTCAATGTGGAGGCTATATACAGGTAGTACCGGTACAGAGTCAATGTGGAGGCTGTATACAGGTAGTACCGGTACAGAGTCAATGTGCGGGGGCACCGGTTAGTTGGGCTAATTGAAGTAATATGTACATGAATGTATAGTTAAAGTGACTATGCATAGATGATAAACAGATAGTAGCAGCAGCATAAAAGAGGGGTTGGAGGTCGGGTAAAAGCTGTTGAGAAGCCTTTTGGTCATAGACTTGGCGCTCCGGTACCGCTTGAGGCCAGAGAGAACAGTCTATGACTGGGGTGGCTGGGGTCTTTGACAATTTTTAGGGCCTTCCTCTGACACTGCCTGGTGTAGAGGTCCTGGATGACAGGCAGCTTAGCCCCAGTATTGAACTGGACCGTATGCACTACCCTCTGTAGTGCCTTGTGGTCGGAGGCCGAGCAGTTGCCGTACCAGGCAGTGATGCAACCAGTCAGGACGCTCTTGGTGTTGCAGCTGTAGAACCTTTTGAGGATCTGAGGACCCATGCCAAATCTTTTCCGTCTCCTGAGGGGGAATAGGTTTTGTCGTGCCCTCTTCATGACTGTCTTAGTGTGTTTGGACCATTCTAGTTTGTTGGTGATGTGGACACCAAGGAACTTGAAGATCTCAACCTGCTCCACTATAGCCCCTTCGATAAGAATGGGGGCGTGCTCGGTCCTCCTTTTCCTGTAGTCCACAATCATCTCATCAAAATAATTGTACAAATGCAAAATATGAAAGTAAAGTTACAAAGGTTTCCAAAACTGTATTGCAAGCGAGCATGATTAACATGTAGATAGAGCACCAGGACTGTTGTACACAACAGCTGCACTGTTGTCAATTCTTCAACTGAGAACGAAGAAGAGCTAGACTGTAGCCAGCACCATCACTTGGGCATCTAGTCTCTAAATGCGCTAATTCTCCTAATTATGGACAAAAACATTTGTGCCTGAATATGACCTGTGTAGTTGAGCTGGGAAAATATGGACAAAAAGTTATATCACAATAAATTATATTGATAATGATAAATACACAGTTACTTTCCATTTGCGTAAACAATGGAACTTTTAGACAACTGCGATGGTGACTCAATAAATGTTTAGCTATTTCATCTAACAAATCAAGGGAATGCATGATTTATATTTTGATGTGCAAACTGTCAAAACAGGATCCAGAATTATCAGATTTATTTTGGGCTCTTTAGAGATGAATTTGTCTACATATTTCTGTGTTATTGGCCTAGGCCTTCTACATGGGCCTAATTCACCACCAGGGGGAGTGGGATCTCAAAATACGCAGCTAGATTGCTAACTCTTATCTTGTTGCTAGATAACCATTTAATTGATTAATCTAACATGTAATGTGCTACATCAACTTTCCAATGCTAGGCATAGGCTAATGGATGTAGGCTATTCACCCAAATGGCCCGCCATTGTTTAGTTCGGTTTGTTAAGTTTGGGTTTAGCAAGCAACAAACATGTCAAACTCACAGTTATGCGATCAGCTGTTTCCCCGAGCTCTGCCAAACAGCATCCTTGACCACAGGTGCACACTGTTATTGATTGGTGGCACGTTATTGGGGAAGACCTTTTTGCCCTGTTATTGGACCAGATGGTAATGGGGAGGGAATTGCCTTATGTAGCCTGTATAACGCAGGCTGCTCTGTTACAGAGCAGCCATTTTAGCCTAGCCTACAGTGGCGACGCAGACACACACACATATTGTTTAGTAAATTGGGGGCCTAACTACATTTTCAAGTTAAATTCCATTTCATTTTCATGTCAGTCTACCACCTGTTTAGGTCAACACCTTGTCCCTTTTTCTATTGAAAAGTTATATTGAACTCCACTGTAGGGAGTTTCCATAAAGGAATTTGTGCTTTCCCTAAACTACAGAACAATTGAAGAGGTCTTTCAGCACCATCTAGTGTTTCATTTAAGTTATTATTTACAGGGATAAACAATGGTATACTGAAAAAGACTCAGTCAATGTCCATTGTGATCAATATCTCATAGGCTTACCCTACCCTATATTACAATCAGAACGTATTGCTCAGATTCATAGTCAGAAACCAGCAGCAATGAGCTTGGCTTTGCTTGTCATCGTCTCAACCATTGTGTTAGAACAGTTCATTAATCTGTAATAAACTATAGCACATCCCAAGTTTTTATTTTTTTTATTAAACTTCTTATTAACTATTTTGAATGAAGGGTTTATAGAAGATCTCTATGAACAGAGATAGAAGAACTGAAATACACATGGAATGGACTTGAGAAATGTCCCCCAGAGTGTGTTAGGCTAGCTAGGGGACATTGATGATGATCTAATGCTCCTCACAGACTAGCCTAAGTAAATCATCCTCTCATCTCTGTTCTCTCCTCCACAGATCGGATCTTCTCCAATGCTTTCCTCATTTCTTTCTGACGTTTTAAGAAGGAGGCAAGGAATGGAGGAGGGACTTTTGAGATTCACCCAATGTTCCTTCCAGCCAGTGAGCTGAGCTTTGGTTCTACCTGTTGTAAGTGATAAAGTCCAACAAAGGGCGGCATTGTCAGACAAATTGCTCACATGGAAACACAAAGCCACCCCCACATGCTCTTATGTTCTAGCCAGCAGTCTTGGCACATCAGAGAGTATATAGATTGAATGTGGACATGTCTTTATTATAATGAGAGACAGAGAGAGAGACAGAGACAGAGACAGAAACAGAAACAGAAAGAAAGTGAGAGAGAGAGGAGCAATAAGGAGAGAGGAAGAGATTTAGATTCAAATGGACTTTTTTTGTCTGTTTGACATTGGCATTACTTGACTTTACTGGTTGATATCAGTGTGAAAATGGACAGCGTAGCAGGATTCCTACTAAAGTGCCAGAACAGTGAAAACTAACCTGTATCACACCCCCTCCTCTTCTCGTCCCACATTAACTTAGGTCAGTGGACACAGTTACACACTGTTCTCTCCTTCCTTGCAAACAACCGTGTAGGTGGGCTCTGGGGAGCCATGCCCACCCAATCAGATTGAGCAAAAAATGATTATATATATATACATATATATATATTTTTTTTAATGCTCTCTAATTGTCAATGTTCCAAACGGGTCATCATTTGTCTTTTTTACCTAAACATGCAAACACCATCAGATTGAATTCATAGCAAGCAGTGCATTGGAATGGCATTCAGATTAACTGCAATGACATTGATTCTCATGGGAAGGGTGACCAAAAATAACTAACTGAAAGTCACACCCCCAATATGACCACATTGAGGCATATGTCACTGTGCTTCTACTGCTGTATGCACCATGCCACCTGCTACTTCATTTGTTCATTTAGCAAACAAGACAGCTCATGATCCAGTGTCTTATTAATCATTAATTATTAATCACACACCTATATTTTTAGTTTTAATTAGCTTTTAAAAAATCTACATTTCCTCTCTGCCCCATGGCAAATTGTGTAGAATTGCAGGAAATTAGCTTTAAAACAGCAAACTTTTCTCTCAGCCTCATGGCAAAATGTGTAGAACAGCAGAAACATTGCTTTAAAACAGATAATTGTTTGGGCCCACCCACCAACCGGGTACGCTACTTCTTGCAAACAGAGCATAAATCAATAAATACACCAGCATCCTTCCTAGTCAAGCCATGTCCATCTGTGTAGAAAGATAAGAAATAGACAGCTGGAAGGTGGTTCAGAGATGTTTGGGTTCTGAAAAATCCTATAGGTTCTTTAATGTAGGAAAGATTCATACAGAACAGCTTGTGCAATGTGCATCCTGGACTTCCTTACAGGCACGCCCCAGGTGGTGAGCGTAGGCAACAACACCTCTGCCACGCTGACCCTCAACATGGGGGCCCCCCAGGGGTGTGTGCTTAGCCCCCTCCTATACTCCCTTTTTACCTATGACTATGTGGCCACGCATTACTCCAACTCCATCATCAAGTTTGCTGATGACATGACGGTGGTAGGCCTGATCACCAATGGCGTTGAGACAGCCTACAGGGAGGGGGGGGGGGGGCTGCAGTGGAGGGTCAGGAGCTTCAAGTTCCTCTGTGTCCACATCACCAATGACTTAACATGGTCCTCTCACACCAGAACAGTCATGAAGAAGGCACAGCAACGCCTCTTCTCACTCAGGAGGCTAAAACAATTTGGCATGGCCCCTCAGATCCTCAGGAACTTTCACAGCTGCACCATTGAGAGCATCCTGTTTGGTTGTATCACTGTCTGGTATGGCAAATGCACCACCCGCGACTGGAAGGCCCTACAGAGGGTGGTGCGGACGGCACATCACTGGGGTCGACCTCCTAGCCATCCAGGATGGACATGCCAGGCGGTGTCTGAGAAAGGCCTGAACAATTGCCAAAGACTTCAGCCACCCGAGATGTGGACTGTTCTCCATGCTACCGTCTAGCAGGCAGTACCGGTGCATCAAGGCTCAGACCAACAGTTTCTATCCCCTGGCCATAAGACTGTTAAATGGCTATCAACTACAGCTCGTCCACTCCTACACTGACTCTATGCCCATCCACAGGGCTCTACCCACTAAGGAACTGTAACGCTCGTCTTCCTCCTCGTCTGAGGAGGAGCAAGGATCGGACCAAAGCGCAGCGTGGTTTGAATACATATTTTAATTATAGCAACGAAGACGAAAAACACTAGACAAAAT
Organism: Salvelinus alpinus; assembly: GCF_045679555.1. Taxonomy (NCBI): domain Eukaryota; kingdom Metazoa; phylum Chordata; class Actinopteri; order Salmoniformes; family Salmonidae; genus Salvelinus; species Salvelinus alpinus. Next base: position 35,082,580 of record NC_092113.1, read on the forward strand.
ACAAAACAATAAACGACGTGAACAAACGAACGAAAACAGTACCGTGTGGCGAACAAAACACAGACACGGCAACAATCACCCACAAACAACCAGTGAAAACAGCCTACCTTAATATGGCTCCCAATCATAGACAATGACAAACACCTGTCTCTGATTGAGAACCATATTAGGCCAAACGAACAAACCTAAACATAGAAACAAATAACATAGACTGCCCACACCAACTCACGCCCTGACCATACTAAATAAATACAAAACAAGGGAAATAAAGTTAGGAACGTGACAGGAACAACCTACGCTGCAGCTATAATTATTATTGATTAGATATACAGTTGAAGACGGAAGTTTACATACACTTAGGTTGGAGTCATTAAAACTCGTTTTTGAACCACTCCACAAATTTGTTGTTAACAAACTATAGTTTTGGCAAGTCGGTTAGGACATCTACTTTGTGCATGACACAAGTCATTTTTCCAACAATTGTTTACAGACAGATTATTTAACTTATAATTCACTGTATCACAATTCCAGTGGGTCAGAAGTTTACATATACTAAGTTGACTGTACCTTTAAACAGCTTGGAAAATTCCAGAAAATGATGTCTTTAGAAGCTTCTGATAGGCTAATTGACACAATTTGAGTCAATTGGAGGTGTACCTGTGGATGTATTTCAAGGCCTACCTTCAAACTCAGTTCCTCTTTGCTTGACATCATGGGAAAATCAAGACCTCAGAAAAAAAATTGGAGACCTCCAAGTCTGGTTCATCCTTGGGAGCAATTTCCAAACGCCTGAAGGTACCGTTCATCTGTACAAACAATAGTATGCAAGTATAAACACCATGGGACCATGCAGCTGTCATACCGCTCAGGAAGGAGACGCGTTCTGTCTCCTAGAGATGAACATACTTTTGTGTTAAAAGTGCAAATCAATCCCAGAACAAAAGCAAAGGACCTTGTGAAGATGCTGCAGGAAACAGGTACAAAAGTATCTATATCCACAGTAAAACGAGTCTTATATCGACATAACCTGAAAGGCCGCTCAGCAAGGAAGAAGCCACTGCTCCAAAACCGCCATTAGAAGCCAGACTATGGTTTGCAACTGCACATGGGGACAAAGATTGTACTTTTTGGAGAAATGTCCTCTGGTCTGATGAAGCAAAAATAGAACTGTTTGGGCATAATGACCATCGTTATGTTTGGATGAAAAAGAGGGGGGCTTGCAAGCCGAAGAACACCATCCCAAATGTGAAGCACGGGGGTGGCAGCATCATGTTGTGGTTGTAATTTGTTGCAGGAGGGACTGGTGATCTTCACAAAATAGATGGCATCATGAGAAAGGGAAATTATGTGGATGTATTGAAGCAACATCTCGAGACATTAGTCAGGAAGTTAAAGCTTGGTCGCAAATGGGTCTTCCAAATGGACAATGACCCAAAGCATACTTCCAAAGTTGTGGAAAAATGGCTTAAAGATTTTTTTTAAGTAAACGTATTGGAGTGGCCATCACAAAGCCCTGACTTCAATCCTATAGCAAATGTGTGGGCAGAACTGAAAAAGTGTGTGCGAGCAAGGAGGCCTACAAACCTGACTCAGTTACACCAGCTCTGTCAGGAGGAATGGGCCAAAATTCACCCAATGTTTTGTGGGAAGCTTGTGGAAGGCTACCTGAAACGTTTGACCCAAGTTAAACAATTTAAAGGCAATGCTACCAAATACTAATTGAGTATATGTAAACTTCTGACCCACTGGGAATGTGATGAAAGAAATAAAAGCTGAAATAAATCATTCTCTCTACTATCATTCTGACATTTCACATTCTTAAAATAAAGTGGTGATCCTAACTGACCTAAGACAGGGAATTTTATCTCTGATTAAATGTCAGGAATTATGAAAAACTGAGTTTAAATGTATTTGGCTATGGTGTATGTAAACTTCCGACTTCAACTGTATTACTCCATTACACTGCTGTCCATTATTGATTGCCATTAGTATTTATCTATTTATCCTGCTACTGGTCACAATTACTCCTGTTTACATGTTTACATGTTTACATATATATATATATATATTGCCGTTAGTATATTACCATAAGTACTGATATATTCCTGCTACCAGTCACTTTTCAGCCCTGTTTACATATATATCATACAAGCACTCAACCCCAGTACTCCTACACATTGACCAAGGTACTGACACTGGCCTGTAAATGCTGTACTTGCATTCTCGTGTTTCTAACTCACATCTTAGTTCTTGTGTGGTTTTTCTTGTATTTTTTAAAATTGTATTTTCTATTATTATCTATATTATGATTATCTATATTATTATTATCTATATTATGATTATGTATATTATTATTATATATTTTATGATTATCTATATTATTATTATGTATATTATTAATATCTATATGATTATTTATATTATTATTATCTATATTATTATTATCTATATTATCATTATTATTATTATCTATATTATTATTTATATTATTATTATCTATATTATCAATATTATTAGTATCTATATTATTATTATCGATTTTATCTATATTAATATTATTATCTATATTATTATTACCTATATTATTATTATCTATATAATTATTATCTATATTATTATTATTATTATTATTATCTATATTATTATTATATATATCATCTATATTATTATTATCTATATTATTATTATTATCTATAACATCTATATTATTATTATTATCTATATTATTATTATCTGTATTATTGTTATCTATATTATCAATATTATTATTATCTATATTTTCTATATTATTATTATCTATATTATTATTATCTATATTATTATTGTCTATATTATCTAAATTAGTCTTATCTATATTATTTTTTATATTATTATTATCTATATTATCAATATTATTAGTATCTATATTATTATTATTATTATTATCTATATTATTATTATATATATCATCTATATTATTATTATCTATATTATTATTATTATCTATAACATCTATATTATTATTATTATCTATATTATTATTATCTGTATTATTGTTATCTATATTATCAATATTATTATTATCTATATTTTCTATATTATTATTATCTATATTATTATTATCTATATTATTATTGTCTATATCATCTAAATTAGTCTTATCTATATTATTATTATCTATATTATCTATATTTTTATTATCTATATTTTTCTATATTTTTATTATCTATATTATTATTATCAATATTATTATTATCTATATTATTATTTTCTATATTATTATTATCTATATTATTGTTATCTATATTATCTATATTATTATTATCTATATTATTATTATTATTATCTATATCATTATTATCCATATTATTATTATCTATATTATTATTATCTATATTATTTATGTTATTATTATCACTGCATTGTTGGGAAACAGCTCTCAAGGGAAGAATTCCCCTGTAACGTTTTCATGTATACTTGTATCAGCAGAAAAAGCCTGCTGATATACATTTGCTTAGTAAGTACATCTTCAATAACTGAGTCCACAACATAGGCAAATCAAAAGAAATGAGCACTAGTTGTTAAGTTATGATAATACATTTTAGTCAATTAGCAGACGCTTTTATTGAGAGCGACTTACTTGAGCAATTAGGGCAACGTGCCTTGCTCAAGGGCACATAGGCAGATTTTTCACCTAGTCGGCTTTAGGATTCAAACCAGCGAGCTTTCGGTTACTGGCCCAACACTCTTAACCGCTAAGCTACCTGCCACTCATAATAAACTGAAAAAATATATAAACACATGTAAAGTGTTTACACAATTGCATTTTAACGATGGCAATTTGAATGCACAGAGATACCATGACGAGATCCTGAGGCCCATTGTCGTGCCATTCATATGCCGCCAACACCTCATGATTCAGCATGATAATGCATGGCCCCATGTTGCAAGGATCTGTACACAATTCCTGGAAGCTGAAAACGTCCCAGTTTTTCAGTGGCCTGCAAATTCACCAGAAACGCCACGTTGAGCATGTTTGGGATGCTCTGGATTCACGTATAAGACAGCGCGTTCCAGTTCCCGCCAATATCCAGCAACTTCGCATAGCCATTGAAGAGGAGTGGGACAACATTCTACAGGCCACAATCAACAGCCTGATCAACTCTATGCGAAGGAGATGTGTCGCGCTGCATGATGCAAATGGTGGTCACACCAGATACTGAGTTTTTTCTATCCAAGCCCCTACTTTTTTTTACATGGTATCTGTGACCAATAGATGCATATCTGCATTCCTAGTCATGTGAAATCCATAGATACCGGTTAATGAATTTCTTTCTATTGACTGATTTCCTTATATGAACTTTATTTCAGTAAAATCTTTGAAATTGTTGCATGTTGCTTTTATATTTTTGTTCAGTATACATTCTGTTATAGTCTAATCCTATCCCTATGATTACATTATGAGATGAATGGAGAAAATGTATCAGTACACAGAGGGCTCAGGATGCATCGTGAATGCTGCTGTATAGTTACACCAATATGAATGAAATTACATTTTGACAATTACAGTTTTTTTTTGACAATTATACAGTAGCCGAGAAATGTCTGCTTTTCCTGTCATTTGTCATACCTACAGGAAATATGCCAGTAGCTTGTGATTTAGACAATGCAGGTTACTGGCTACTGTCAATAATCGCACCTGTGCAGCCCCTGTTGCACCCATAGCCTCCTATGATGACTTGCATCCCTCATTCATTTTGGATTGAAATGAGTCGCACGCACCAGAATTCGCTGACGTGGGTGGAGTTCCCTTGGTGAACATGAGTCACCACTGCAGAAGAACAAATCACATTAAGACAACAACAACAGTAAATAGAATCTATTCAAATACAGCATGGCATTCACACGACAGCCTTTTATCCTTTTATTTAGAGGATCCCTATGACCTATAGATGGAATCTAACCCCATTCAAAAAGGGAGACCGAATCAATCCCCATTGAATCCAAATTAATCATTATGGAGATGTGAAAAGTGCAGTTCTTACATTATTTATTGAGACAGGGGAAATGTATTCATCCTTGTAGCCAGTGCATCAGACTTTGAAGGCTAAGATATAATTGATCATGATTCAATGATCAACATACGAAGATAGAGGAATTTGAACCGAAGGATCACGAAGGATATCACGAAGGATATCTTCTAACACATTCTCTGTTATTCTAGGAGAAAATGTATCGACAGGGTTACGATTGTTCCCTTCTTGGTTGTTGTCATCAAACTGTAGATTCTTTACTGAAGTTGGACTGAGGCGAACGAGGTTGACGGTTGGAGATGTCACTAAATTGTTTTGGATGTCCCTGACAAATTCAAACGTCTTTCTGCTGAACGAGGTTAGTTTTGTATTTTTCTATTGGCTTTTGGGTGTTTTTTTATGGAGGGACAAAAGAATAACCACACAAGGGTAACCTATGCAAAAATTCTTCACATTGTATACATTTCTGACAGAAAGGAGAGCAGCGGTAAATAATGCAAGCGCATGTCCGTTGTGCGAAACGGTTTCGGTTTAACGTCATGGGGAACCTTGGTTTGTGCGGTCGAGCCTTGAGATGGATAGTTATGGGAGTGTTGTTTCTTCAATTATCATTACAGTGTATTTGACAATAGACAAGTGGGACTATGCATACAGTCTCATGCCTAATGTACAAACAAGAAGTAGGCTATCCTACCATTTGACGCATTAAAGTGTATTTATTGTCTCTTATGCATTAAACATAAACAAAGTGGGTTGAAGATTAGGTGAGTTAATGGTTGGAGATTATAGCCAAACAGCAACAGATGACAATCTGTTTTATTTCATATTTCATTAATCTATTCATCTGTCTTCTACATCTGTCTTCTATCATCTCACTGGGTGATACTGTCTCTGTGGGGATACTGTCTCTGTGGGGATACTGTCTCTGTGGGGATACTGTCTCTGTGGGGATACTCTCTCTGTGGGGATACTGTCTCTTTGGGGATACTGTCTCTGTGGGGATACTGTCTCTTTGGGGATACTGTATCTGTGGGGATACTGTCTCTGTGGGGATACTGTCTCTGTGGGGATACTGTCTCTGTGGGGATACTGTCTCTTTGGGGATACTGTATCTGTGGGGATACTGTCTCTGTGGGGATACTGTCTCTGTGGGGATACTGTCTCTGTGGGGATACTGTCTCTGTGGGGATACATCTCTGTGGGGATACTGTCTCTATGGGGATACTGTCTCTGTGGGGATACTGTCTCTGTGGGGATACTGTCTCTGTGGGGATACTGTCTCTGTGGGGATACTGTCTCTGTGGGGATACATCTCTGTGGGGATACCTCTCTGTGGGGATACTGTCTCTATGGGGATACTGTCGTGACCCCAAACTTTATAATTTGGAGCTATTGACATTTTAAAATATTATCCCATGTACATTGTGTAGTTTACTGATGGTCCCTTACTAGCCCCGTAGGAACATTGCATGTCAAACCAAATTGACCATGGGCATTATGATTGAATTGACCATGGACATTATGATTGGGGTCGGGCACAGCTGCGCGCCGGATTGATGATTACTTGCATGCCAGCTGTGGGCACTCACTCATTCACTCACTTATCATTCATTCACTCACTCACTCACTCACTCATTCAATCACTCACTCACTCATATTCACTCACTCATCACTCACCCACCCTAACACCCAGTTGCCTTCCTCCTGCCACTCCATGCCACTTTCACCAACACAAGCTGTACCTGTCTTGTAACATCTCAGTTTGCGTCCCAAATGGCACCTTATGACCACTTTTGACCAGAGCCCATAGGGAATAGGGTGCCATTTGCTCTGTACTTTTGACCAGAGCCCATAGGGAATAGGGTGCCATTTGCTCTCTACGTTTGACCAGAGCCCATAGGGAATAGGGTGCCATTTGCTCTCTACTTTTGACCAGAGCCCATAGGGAATAGGGTGCCATTTGCTCTCTACTTTTGACCAGAGCCCATAGGGAATAGGGTGCCATTTGCTCTGTACTTTTGACCAGAGCCCATAGGGAATAGGGTGCCATTTGCTCTCTACGTTTGACCAGAGCCCATAGGGAATAGGGTACCATTTGCTCTCTACTTTTGACCAGAGCCCATAGGGAATAGGGTGCCATTTGCTCTCTACTTTTGACCAGAGCCCATAGGGAATAGGGTGCCATTTGCTCTCTACGTTTGACCAGAGCCCATAGGGAATAGGGTGCCATTTGCGCTCTACTTTTGACCAGAGCCCATAGGGAATAGGGTGCCATTTGCTCTCTACTTTTGACCAGAGCCCATAGGGAATAGGGTGCCATTTGCTCTCTACTTTTGACCAGGGCCCATAGGGAATAGGGTGCCATTTGCTCTCTACTTTTGACCAGAGCCCATAGGGAATAGGGTGCCATGTGGGACGTAACCACTGTACCTGCTGTAATGTCTCAGTCTAATCTACTGAACTAGAGTTCCTCCTGATCCTCAAGGGAGCTTGGCAACCAATCAGCAGGCAGGTCGGTGCCATTTCCCTCCACCCAGAAGTCAGAACGCAGCACCCTCCACCCTCAACTCTGTGCCTTGAAATAGATGTCTCATCCATAATGCACTAGAACCAGTTCTGCAGAGATGGTTAATGGGACAGACAGACTGATGGACTGACACACACACAAACACATATGCGTGTGTGCACGCAGGCGTTCATACGCACGCACGGCACGCACGCACGCACGCACGCACGCACGCACGCACGCACGCACGCACGCACGCACGCACGCACGCACGCACGCACGCACGCACACACACACACACACACACACACACACACACACACACACACACACACACACACACACACACACACAGTACCAGTCAAAAGTTTGGATACACCTACTCATTCAAGGGTTTTTCTTTATTTTTTACAAATTTATACATTGTAGAATAATCCTCCCCTCAGCAGCCTGCACTGATCCACATCGCTGTATGCTTCAGTTCTCAATGAGTACATTCTAAGAACATCCATTCTTTCCAGAGCGCCCTTAAAGGGACATTTCTAAAAATGTCTACTTTATATTCATCCTCTCAGCACCACCCCAACATCAACATACAGTACCAGTCAAAAGTTTGGACACACCTACTCATTCAAGGGTTTTTCTTTATTTGTACTATTTTCTACATTGTAGAATAATAGTGAAGACATCAAAACTATCGAATAACACATATGGAATCATGTAGTAACCAACAAAGTGTTAAACACTCTTGGCATTCTCTCAACCAGCTTCATGAGGTTGCCACCTGGAATGCATTTCAATTAACAGGTTAATTTGTGGAATTTCTTTCCTTCTTAATGTGTTTGAGCCAATCAGTTGTGTTGTGACAAGGTATGGGTGGTATACAGAAGAAAGCCCTATTTGGAAAAAGACCAAGTCCATATTATGTCAAGAACAGCTCAAATAAGCAAAGAGAAAAGAGAGTCTATCATTACTTTAAGACATGAAGGTCAGTCAATCCGGAAAATGTCAAGAAAGTTTCTTCAAGTGCAGTCTCAAAAACCATCAAGCTCTATGATGAAACTGGCTCTCATGAGGACCGCCACAGGAAAGGAAGGCCCAGAGTTACCTCTGCTGCAGAGGATACGTTCATTAGAGTTACCAGCCTCAGAAATGTCAGCCCAAATTAATGCTTCACAGAGTTCAAGTAACAGACACATCTCAACATCAACTGTTCAGAGGAGACTGCATGAATCAGATCTTCATGGTCGAATTGCAGCAAAGAAACCACTACTTAAGGACACCAATAAGAAGAAGAGACTTGCTTGGGCCAAGAAACACGAGCAATGAACATTAGACCGGTGGAAATCTGTCCTTTGGTCTGATGATTTTTGGTTCCAACCGCCGTGTCTTTGTGAGACGCAGAGTAGGTGAACAGATGTGTAGTTCCCAACGTGAAGCATGGAGGAGGAGGTGTGATGATGTGGGGGTGCTTTGCTGGTGACACTGTCAGTGATTAATTCAAAGCACACTTAACCAGCATGGCTACCACAGCATTCTGGAGCGATACACCATCCTATCTGGTTTGCACTTAGTGGGACTATCATTTGTTTTTCAACAGGACAATTACCCAACACACCTCCAGTGTCATCGATGGCCATCCGGCGTACACGGTGTACGCCCACGGGGCAGGAGTTTCTAGTACCTGGTTGACTGGGAGGGTTATGGCCAAGAGGAGAGGTGCTGGGTCCCCGCTAGAGACATTCTGGACCCAGCCCTCATCAACCGAATTCCACCACCGGCACCCCGGTCAACCAGGTATGCGCCCAGGTAGGATGCCAGGTGGCATCAACCAGCGTTTTTGTTCTCAGCTCCTCCTTTTCCCAGTCTCTCTTTTTCTCGCTCTCCTGGTTTTGACCCTTGCCTGTCCTGACTCTGAGCCCACCTGCCTGACCACTCTCCCTGCCCCTGACCCCAAGCCTGCCTGCCGACCTGTAACTTTGCCCACCTCTGGATTATTGTCCTCTGCCTGCCTTGACCTGTCTATTGCCTTCCCCTGTTGGATTATTAAACCATTGTTAATTTGACGTGTCTGCATCTGGGTCATACCTTCATACCTGATATCTGGCCTCCACAATCACCCAACCTCAACCCAATTGAGATGGTTTGGGATGAGTTGGAGTTAAGGAAAAGCAGCCAACAAGTGCTCAGCATATGTGGGAACCCCTTCAAGACTGTTGGAAAAGCATTCCAGGTGAAGCTGGATAAGAGAATGCCAAGAGTGTGCAAAGCTGCCATCAAGGCAAAGGGTGGCTACTTTGAAGAATCTAAAATATAAAATATACAGTGTTTTGATTTGTTTAACACTTTCATGGTTACTACATGATTCTATTCCATCATTATTATTCTACAATGTAGAAAATAGTAAAAATAAAGAAAAACCCTTGAATGAGTAGGTGTGTCCAAACTTTTGACTGGTATTGTACACTGTACACACACTCACAGATGGTTCATGGGACAGACAGAAAGGGACTGATAGATCTGGGATAAAAAAAACAATTTGAAATCTTTCAAATACTTTTAGCTTTTGCTTTTGCCTGTCTGGAGTGCCAGATGGGTGGGGTTTGCAGTTTTGTAACTATACTATTGGTTCAGTTGCGCCAGGCAAGCTCAATCAAGCCCAGCTTAAGTATTTGAAATGATTTCAAATAGTATTTGATCCCAGGTCTGCTGACAGATATCTGCACTGAAATGCTTTAGTGAATGTGCAGTGATAGGTACTTGATTCAAGTTTTCCTTGCTGCTCGTAAAAAATCAATTACCAGGAATTGGTATAAAGAAGCCCCAAAATCTGAAGAATTGCAAAGTATAGTAAAACAAATCTTTATTATGGAAAGCTTGACATATGCCTTAAGACTTGTAAACACCTGTATTTGAAAGCAAAGGGGAGAAATGGATAACGTTCACAAACCAGGATGACCTGGTTAAGTAAATATACCTTGGTAACAATTCAATACTGTAATTGTATACTTATCTTGTACAGTATATTGTACTGTATCTACTTCCTGTTCTTTTTCTGATGTTTTTCTATTTTTATTTTTTTTGCTGTAATGATTTTGTTGTCATTGGGAAAGTCAAATAAAATCTATGTAAACAAATTAATAAAAATGATTAGGTGCAGCTCACAGCATGGGAATTCACTGCCAACCCAGAGACAGGGAGTCATCTATTTCTCTCCGTCTCCCCCACTCTCTCTTTCTCTCTCTCTCTTTCTCTCTGAGTGCAAAACATTGTGGAGGGAGTTTAGCTTTTAAGCCCTTTGTTCATGTTTTATTCACATCATACTGTTCATACGGAATTCAAATGTCTGTTCCCCTACTCTCTTCTCTTCCTTTCCAGCAACCTGCTCTATAAATTATGAATCTTAAACTTCACTGGAAATTTCTCATAGACTTCTTCAGTCTTAAATGTAAGCTATGACGTCAATTGGTGCCATCTTGGTTCACTAGGACGTTTGTTGTGGATTTTACACCGTATGGAGTTGTGGAAATGTTCAAATGAAGTGTGTGTGTGTGTGTGTGTGTGTGTGTGTGTGTGTGTGTGTGTGTGTGTGTGTGTGTGTGTGTGTGTGTGTGTGTGTGTGTGTGTGTGTGTGTGTGTGTGCGTGCGTGCGTGCGTGCGTGCGTGCGTGCGTGCGTGCGTGCGTGCGTGCGTGCGTGTGCGTGTGTGTGTGTGAAGCGTAGCAACAGGCTCAGTGGGATTGTTGAGTTGAGGGATTGACTGTTCTCGGTTGTGTTCCCTAGAACACACACACACACGGGCCCCTGACATGGTAGCGCAACGGAGGGCCTGTCAGTGTACAGCCAGCTGTGACATCCAAAGAACAGAGCACACACACACACACACACACACACACACACACACACACACACACACACACACACACACACACACACACACACACACACACACACACACACACACACACACACACACACACACACACACACACACACACACACACACACACTGGGGAGCCTGACTCTTCCATCTCCCTACCACCACCACACTGTCTCCTGTCTTGTCCTTTACTTCATACAGTTTGGCCATTCAACTCCACAGTGGTTAGGAGAGGTTTGTGAGAAGAGTTTCAAGTGGCTGTGCTAGTGGTTTTGCTGCTAACTTGTGTCTTTGGTTCTTGTGTCTGGTACTTGTACATAGTTTGATGGAAGGCTGTTCCAGTGAAACTGGTATATTGTTTTTCCTAACCACTGTGCCTTTGCCTCTGCAGTGCTTGCTGTTTGGGGGTTTAGATGGGTGTCTATAAAGCACTTTGTGACAACTGCTGATGTAAAAGGGGCTTTATAACATACATTTGATTGATTTATTGACTGGTGCCTGCTTACCTACTTACTTTCACACTTGATTTTAATTGATCCTTGGGGATATGTTTGGGATATGTTTGTGGTGTTGTATTCTAGCTTGAAATATGCGTATTAATGTTACCATACTAGAACTTATTATGTATAAGGAATGTATAGGTTGGGGTCAATGAAGGGTGGATAGGAACTTGGTGTATGGAAAGTTACTGAGTGAGACAAGGGGAAGTGCAGAAAGGTCATATTCTGTTCCATGTTCCTAAGGAGGGAGCCGGAGGGCAACAGTTAGTCTCTGATAAGGCAGGCCAGCTGAGGAACTAGGGAGGAGCGAGGAATTCGGCTCGAGGTCAAGTCAACAGATGAAGTGAGAAGAAACTTCTGGGGGGGGGGCAGAGGGGTCCACCACAACGACCCCCCTACTACAGTCCTATCTCACACACACACACGTTCACGCCCATGAAAGGCTCTAGAATCAGGCAGGGCCATGACTACACCAGTGAGAGGAACCAATTAAGTTCCTGACTAGCAACACAGATGTATTGGCTGTCTAGATGTGTAAGGAGTCCACTCCGCCTAGTAGGAGGTTATAAATATATGTGCTTGTGTAATCATGTCTTGTCTTTGCAGCTGTATGACCCAGTTGGTGAATAAACTTGGTTTGAGCTTTTTCTAGTCGTCTGTTTGAGTTATTACGCTGTTTGTTCAGAACATAACAGTGGCAAATAATAGTTGTTTGAGAATGCACCTCCCTCACTAACAGTTCTAACTGTACGGTTCTCTCATTAAACAACACTGTAATGAACTCTGATTATCTTACAGTAACAAAGGATCTGAATATACATACTTATTTTTTATACTAAAATGATAGAATGAGAATAGAAAGGCCTTTCTATTAGCCACACAATGTGGCATTACTGTAACAAAACTAAATACGGCCTATCGAACTGGTCCGTTCCTCTTTATATGTTCAATGTTGAGAAGCTGCGGAGGAATAGTCTCCGGGTGACTAAGAATATAACAGTACAGGTAAAAGAATGACGATGAAGAAGAAGAGAGAGGGGGATAAAGGAACAAAAGAGTGTAAGATGGGATGGAAAGAAAGGAGCCCTAATGACGTGGCAAAGGGTTGTGTCTTGGAGAGAGAGAGAGGGAGAGGGAGAGCGAG